>NC_134894.1:31059248-31064248 GCF_041734735.1 Babylonia areolata
GAGAAGAGAAGCTTATAGCTTATCCTTTCACCCTCAGTAAAACATTCTTGTTCAAGTTCGAGCTCTCTCTCTCTCTCTCTCTCTCTCTCTCTCTCTCTCTCTCTCTGTGTCTCCCTCTCTCTCTCTCTCCCTCCCCCCCCCCTCTCTCTCTAACTTTAGGCCTAAATGGAACAACATGGTTCTCTGCTAATACTGCGCTATGCTTGGTGCATTAGTCGAAGATGAAATGAATTTTCTGTTTTGTTTTTAAGTCTTATGATGATATTCGAAAGAACTGTATATTTTTAACAAAGAAATTTCAAAGCAAATGGGCCTTGCATTATTCTTTTGATAGATGACGAAATACGTATAAGATCACTGGCCAGATTTATCGCTCTTGCTTGGGATTGTCGGAGAAAGCAATTCACTTTTAGGAAGCCGTATATAATTACTGCTACCCTGGTGTCAGTTTCACAACTTATTGATCTTATGTTTCACTGTTATTATTTTTTCTCTTTTTTTTTCTTTTTCTTTTTTTGTTTGTTTGTTTGTTTTTGTTTGGTTTGTTTTGTTTTGTATTGTTATTTTATTTTATTTTATTTTATTTTTCTCAAGGCCTGACCAAGCGCGTTGGGTTACGCTGCTGGTCAGGCATCTGCTTGGCAGATGCGGTGTAGCGTATATGGACTTGTCCGAACGCAGTGACGCCTCCTTGAGCTACTGATACTGATACTGATTCACTGTTGTTGTTGGTGTTGTTGTTGTTGTTTTCTTTCTTTTTTTCCTGAAATAGTTAGATGGTCGAGATGTGTCATACGATCTTTATTTGCCTTGTGTAAGGCATTGATAAGTTCTGAACAACCTATACAAGACTCTGTGCGCGCGTGAGCATGAATTGGGTGTATCATGAGCGTACATGTGTGTACTGTTAAAATTAATACGCCTCCTTACACTTTGAATGTCTGCAACCTGGCTACCCTTTAAAAAAAATGTATACGCGTGTAATTGTCGGTGTTGCTATTGAAGTTGTGGTTTCTGTTTTCATTCTTTTTACTCATAGCCATATAATATTGATATCTACGTATTCCATCGATATTTCTTTGTCTGTTTATATCTTGCTGCCCACTTGCCATAAATATAGTATTGTCAATGGTAATTAATCTCTCTCTCTCTCTCTCTCTCTCTCTCTCTCTCTCTCTGTGTCTCTCTGTAGCTCTGTCTCGCTCCCATTTTCTCTCTCTCTCTCTCTCTTGATCCCTCACTGTCCCTCCCCCCCCTCTCTCTCTCTCTCTTTCTGTATTCCTTTCAACTATTTCTCCCCCTTACCACCTCATTTTTATAAACTCACTTCTCAGTACAAGACGTCTAAGTGACCAACAAAGAGGTTGACAGGTAGCTGGGTCGAAAACCTTGACTTTACACGGCACTGGCTTGCTGTAGTCTGTGCGAACGTGGATTAAGTGACAATAGGGGCTGACAGGTTTGAGCCTGCTGATCGCTGTCTTCGTCTGTCTGTCAGTTACACGGGCTTAGGTCTGTCAATGTGTGTGTGGGGTGGTCGGGGGAGGGAGAGGGGTGGCAGAGGGGGGTTGAGTGCGTGGGGAGGGGAGAGGTGTGTGTGTGTGTGTATGTGTGTGTGTGTGTGTCTGTGTCTGTGTCTGTGTATGGTTGTGTGTGGGAGTGGGGGGGAGGGGGGTGTGCGTGTGTGTGTGTGTGAAAGAAAGAGGGGAGGGTGTGTGTGCTCGCGCGTGTGTTTGTGTGTGGATGTGTATGTATGTGAGAGAGAAGGAGAGAGAGAGAGAGTGAGTGAGTGTGTATGTGTGTGTGTGTGTGTGTGTGTGAATGTGCGTATGCATGTGTGTGAATGTGCGTATGCATGTGTGTACATGCATGTGAGAGAGAGAGAGAGAGAGAGAAAGACAGACTGACAGACAGAAAGACAGAGGAGGGGAGAGGGAGAGAGATTTATAAATCTGTATCTGTAAAACACCCCATTCAATGCTGTCCACACCCAGCCAACCATTTCCCATGACTTCTGTTCCCAATAAACATTTCTCTTTTTTCCGATGGCATTTTTTTTCCCTCTTAGATTCTTTGACAACAACACACCATTATAACACCCCCTAAAAAAAATAAAATAAAAAATAAAAAGATACAGATTGAAAGCCAAAAATACATAGACTCATAAAAAGTCGACATGTCGAAAAAAACAAAAACAAAAAAAAAAAAAAAACTCTCCATTACATATTTATAATACTGATAAAAGTGAAAACGAAAATTCTTTTTTTTTCCGTCTTTTTTTGCCCCCGCTCACAAAGCCTTACAGATTTCGACAATCTATAAAATCTCAACACTTCTTGAAAAGAAAAAAACATCGACATGAAGGCTTTTAACCCCAATGAAAAGTGTTCATGTGTTCGTTCGGTGGTGGAATGAAAAGGTGGGAGAGTAGGGAGGTAGGTGGAGTGTGTGGGAAGGGGGTTGGGGGGGGTGGGGGTGGGGGTGGGGTGGGGGCTTGAGGATTGTGTTGATCGAAAGAGGTGTGAGTGGGAGTAGGGGTAGGAGGACGGGCCAGTGGGAAAAGAGTCATACCACGTACACTTTCACGGGTCTTTTGTCGGTCGCATGGAACCAGACCTTGACTGCCAAAATGGGGAGAGTGAAAAGAAAACAAGAGACATGAAATTTTGAGAATGGGCGGGTGGACAAGCTATGTATTCATTTCTTCGTGTGTTTGTTTGTTTGTTTGAGTGTTTCTTTGGTGTTTTTGATTTTCATTTATTTATTTATTCTCTTTCTCCTTTTCTCTCTCTCTCTCTCTCTCTCTCTCTCTCTCTCTCTCTCTCTCTCTCTCTCTCTCTTTTACTACTGTTTTGCAAGCTTCGCTGGACACAGGCCCGTCGTTAAGATACAATGCTTTGGGTTTCGGAATGGTAAGGTTGTAAGGAAGTGCGGATGATGACGTGCTCACGCTCGTACGCACGCGCGCGCATATATATATATGTGTGTGTGTGTGTGTGTGTGTGTGTGTGTGTGTGTGTGTGTACATATATATATATTATGTATTATACACACATACACACACACTTACACACACACACATACATATAGACGCGCGCGCGCGCGCTCACACACACACACACACACATACACACGCACACGCACACGCACACACACACACACACACACACACACACACACACACACACACACACACACACACACACACACACACACACACACACACAATCAAACAAACAAACACACAAACACACGCGCGTGCGTGCACGCACGCACACACACATAGACACAGACACACACACACACACACACACACACACACACACACACACACACACACACACACACACACTTTGCACGTTCACGTGTTTGACCCTCACACTCAGACTTGGCGACATACACTGAGAAAACAAACAGCAAACAGTTCCACTGTGTGCCACGAGCAAATAACCACCACAATGATGCTTATGTCCCAAACCGACTTCCATAGAATAATGGACTAACTCGCGGTTCCATACCCGGGTTAGAATGGCACACGTACCCGTGTTCTGTGAGCCGGACAATTTACCGTGAAAGCACTGTATAATGAATTCGAGAACACGCATAAAAGAAGGGAAACAAAGAGACATACAGCCAGAAATACAGGCAGGCAAACAGACAGACAGACAGGCAGACGGGCACCCGCATAACCAGAGAAAGAGAAAGACAAACGGAATAAGAGACAGAGAAACACAGAGAGACACACAGACAGAGACAGACCAAGATAAGGACCGAGTCAGAGAAACAGAGAGAGAGAGACAGAGAGAAGAACACACACACACACACACACACACACACACACACACACACACATTCGTCTAATATCACTTAAAGTGGAAGACGTTAAACTGAAGACTACTACTACTACACACACACACACACACACACACACACACACACACGCACGCACACACACACACACACACACACACACACACACACACACACACACAGATATATATAGAGAGAGACAGACAGACAGACACAGGCAGAGAACACATGCGAAGCCTGCCACAAAAGGTCAGGAACAATACAACACAATGCCATGAAAGACACAGGTCTGGTGGTATCGAGGTCTGGAATCAGACTTCGGAACTCCTGCAAACAACAACCCCCTCTCCACGGTTCACTGAGCACCCTTGTCGCCTTGCTTTGTGACAGCCAGACACACACACACACACACACACACATACACACGCACACGCACGCACGCATGCACGCACACACACACACGAACACACACACACACACACACACACACACACACACACACACACACACACACACACACACACACACACACACACACACACGAACACACACACACACACACACACACACGCACACACACACACACGAACACACACACACACACACACACACACACACACACACACACACACACACACGGTAACCAAGACAGGCAGAAAGAGTTTGAGTGGAGAACATGATGGCGGTGGCATGGTGGGGAAGGGTAGAGAGGAGGTGACGGAGTGTGGGTGAAGAGGAAGTGGGGGCAGGGGCAGGGGGAGGGGGGGGGGGGCGGAACGAGGAGGGAGAAGTGGCCGGGGGGTGACGAGGGTGAGGAAGGATGTGGGAACGATAAGGGGAGTACGGGGGTGGTGGAGGTGGACGGGGCCGGGAGGTGGATGGTGAGGTGTGCGTCTAGCGGGAGGTGGAGGAGGACTGACATTAAACGGGTATGTCTATGGTGTATGGTCAGTCAGTAGCGATCAAAAGTCTCTGTTCGGAACGTATACAGAAACAGAAAGCGGGAGCCGGCGAATGCTGTTTGACTGATTTCAGTCTCAGTTCAGTTCAGTTACTCAAGGAGGCGTCACTGCGTTCGGACAAATCCATATACGCTGAACAACATCTGCTAAACAGACGCCTGTCCAGCAGTAGTCTAAAACTAAGGGAATTGGTTTTGTTTTTAATTGATTCATTGGTTCATTTCGTCG
>NC_134894.1:31076748-31104248 GCF_041734735.1 Babylonia areolata
TTAACCGTCGCTCTTCGTGAACAAAGGCCCATAATTTCATTTGAAGGTATCTCTGTATGGTGCAAAGCGCAAAGCAGCAATGAGTTGAAGCTGTGTGCTCTTGTTTCCTATAGAGAGCACCAGATATTGTACGCTTGTTTGTTTGTTTGACTTTGTAAAATATCTATCTCTCTCCTTCCATCAGCCTGCCAGTTAAATCAACTATCTGTTTTCCTTCTCTTTGTCCTTTCTGTGTGTGATGCCCGTGACCACAAAAATATCCATTCATTGATAAAATGTTAGTTCCTTTTGTTTATTGTTCCTTTTGTTGCTGCTGCCGCTGTGTATGCTTGTAAATAAACTGTATAACAACAGACTTATTTTCTTCCTTGTCATCCTCTAGATCAGATCATCCGACAGTATATATTAAGTGTTTTATACTGTGGAGCAGATACATGGCCATTCTGCCCAGAATCAGCTGTGTATTTCCTGAACATGGAATGTGGTTTGGAATCACGGTCATAGCAGTGCTTACATTCCAGGACGACAAGAATCTGTTATTCCGAAAATTTGACAAATTTTACTTAATCTGGCTAAGAAAGACCTTCCCATCAGTCACTTTGTTCTTATTCAAATTGTCCCATACTGAGGTTAAAAGTCTACATTTTTAACACGGGTGCTGTAGGTCTGAACTTAAATTATGTATATATACTTCTTGAAAGAACGTGGAGCAAACAATTATACAAAGCATTACAGCATGATAAAGGGTCAGACCGAAAGAATTGAACATCGGGTACTACTACCAATGGCAACAATAGCAATACTATGAGAAAAGAAATAACAAAGTCATGTATGTACACACACACACACACACACACACATATATATATATATATATATATATATATAGGCTACAAAGATAATGATTTAGAACAGAATATTCGTGGGTAGCTAATGGCTGGGTGAGTCTGTTGAAAGACGACGTTAGTGACATTGCAAAATTGATGAGGGCCAGTGCCGCAAGATATACGACTTTTTTTACAACAATTTTCTGACTGATCAGCAGAATCTGACTGTGTCTAAAAAAATAAAAAAATAATAATAAAAATGCCACTTACTGGGAAGAGATGAATGTTAGTGCATTCGTAAGTACAGTGTAATGTCAAATAATCATATCTAGTCAAATGTACGCAGACACTATAACTGCTGTTCATGATACCATTGTCTGCGTTGCCGTCGCCCTGGTAGCGTTCATCACGTTGTTCATTTTGCTTCTGTAGAACCCCTTGGGTTGGAGCTTCATCACAATGTAGGGAAATCTTGCTAATGATGGGGGTGGGGTGGAGGGTGGTGGAGGGGGGGACCCATGTTGTGTGACTTGAGCGTCTTTTGGTGTTCTGGTGGTGGAGGTTGGCCCGGTGACCAGCCATCGTCTCTCAAGCGAAACGGTGTAACAGTCTCAAACTGCCCCCTTCCTGGGTTTTACCTGGGGATCATTTCCGGGCAAGCCTCAAGTAGTCATTAGTTTGTGTGGCTAGTTAAGATCAACCGCTACCCCCCAACTTGGAAATTACCCCCTGTCCACGGATGCAATTAAGCTACTGAGAAAAAATGGAGGTGGGGATTGTTCTGGGTTGGCTTTTACCGACCCCATTCCCACTCCTCTCCAATGTATCCAAACAGAAGCAAAAGTGTGTGTGTGTGTTAGGGGGGAGGGGGTGGGGTGGGGTGGGTGTGTCTCTGTGTGTCTGTGTGATTTGTTTTCTTTTCTTTTCTTTCCACCAGAATGACTGCCCTTGTCAGCGTGCCCAGAGCTCGACAGTGCTGGTTCAAAGTTTTTTGTTTTTTTCAAAAAACGCCAATTACAGGAAAGATATGACTGTTAGTGCATGATTATACCCGGTCAAATGAATGCAGACACTATAACTTCTGTCCATGATACCATTCTGTCTGCGTTGTCGCCGCCCTAGTAGTGTTCATCACGTTGTTCGTTTTGCTTTTGTAGAACCCTTTGGGCCGGAGTTTCATTAAAATGGAGGGAAATCTTGCTAACGAGGGGGTGGGGTGGATGGAGGTGGAGGGGGGACCCGTGTTGTGTGACTTGAGCGTCTTTCGGTGTTCTGGTGTGGAGGTTTCCCACGGTTGGCCCGGTGACCAGCCATCGTCTCTCAAGCGAAACGGTGTAACAGTCTCAAACTACCCCCTTCCTGAGTTTTACCTGGGTATCATTTCCAGGCTAGCCTCGAGTAGTCATTAGTTTGTGTGGCTAGTTAAGATCGACCCCTACCCCCAACTTGGAAATTACCCCCTGTCCACGGATGCAATCAAGCTATTGAGAAAAAATGGAGGTGGGGATTGTTCTGGGTCAGCCTTTACTGACCCCACTCCCACTGCTCTCCAATGTATCCAAACGGAAGCAAAAAAAAGGGAGGGGGGGGGGGGAGTTTGCTTAATCTGATAGCCTGTGTTGATTCTAATTAGGCCAACATTATTTCAAACTAGCATTGAATGACCCTCATATCCATTGCCAGAAGGCGGGATGGGGTGGGGGATAAAATCCAATCCATCTATGGAGGGCCAGCTCTGAACAGTTGAAGTTTACTACTGGGGGTACACATGGACCCCAGAGTTAACCTGGGCTAGCCATATTTGACCGGGGGGTAAAAAACCAACAGGGGGTGCAGATAGGCTGATACACCAGTACTCGCAAAGCGCCGGGCTTGATTGTTCATCGTAACTGAACCATGAAGGACGGTTTGTGAAGAAGGTGAGAAACTGACTGAGTTGGTGTAACCACAGCGACAGACCTCTGGATGAAAGAACACCAAATTGCCCACGGCACTTCTTCAACTTCTCCCTTGAGTCCTTGGAGAGTCATTGGGGCGCCGCACAGAAGCTTTGTTCACCAGATGCCTCCAGGTCTGTCAGTTGTGTGTCAGTCTGGGTCTCTGCAAATGGCTTTCCCGTACAGTCTGACATATTGTCAGTCCATTGTTTTTTTCTGTTTCTTTTATTGTCTTCTCCTCCATCTTCCTCCCCCAGCGGTTCTTTGAAAGATTGTTTTAACAAGGCCATTGGATCTTGATACGTGCCCAAACCAACGTTGTTTTCTTTTATCAAATGGTGTCAGTGTATCTCTATAATACGGTCCAATGTCCTGCTCAATGGTTTAGCGTGCTTGTTGATTGGTATGTGATATGATCAGTATATCTGGTATGTAGCAGGTTGTGGTAGCACCTCATTTCTATGGCTCAGATTCTTCTTTTCAAATCCGCTGTAAAAGTTCATGCCTCACATGCATACAGGAAACAGATGGCATATACCAGTGTATGCATGATGCTGATCTTGTTTCATGGAGATGTTGCTGTCCTTCCATACAGGTTTCACTCTGGACAGTCGTCGTTGCTAACCTTGAGAGGACTTTTCTAGTTTAGATCCCAAGTGAGTGAACTGTTGAACAGTTCCTAGCTTCAGTTGCGGACTGTGAAATACAAAGTACAGCTGACTGACACTAGCGTGACACAAAGGTCATACAACTTTCCGACTGGTGAAACCGTCTTTTCGTCCACCTGGGGGTTGCTGTGGTTTTGCCAAGTCAGTCAGTTTTCCATTCTCCCCGATAACCGTCTTTCACGGTTCAGTGACGACAGAGCAATCCTGAGAGACAAGAGAAGACAATTTACAAGGCAAGACAAAATTCTTTATATCAGAGGATAATATACAAGAGCTGGTATACTTTTTTCTTCATCCGGTCCCCGCCAGAGAGAGAGAGAGAGAGAGAGAGAGAGAGAGAGAGAGCAGCGTCTAAATGATTCCTTTTCAAGCAGAGAAAACAATAGCTTGACAATCCGATTCAATAATATGCTTATAGTCGTTACCTCGTGAAATGGATTAACATGTGCCAGAGAATTGTGTTGGGAGTATGGTTTGACATTCATCTGTCAGGAGATGTGAAAAGCTGATAACAAGCACAGGCTGAACCACATTAGTGTCATGATTATTGGAAGGTGTGGCTGACATATGCTTTCAGAATATAAACAATTAAAACATTAAAGGCCCCCCCACCCCCACCATGCCCCAGGTAAGTCCTTTTCTCCCTTTAGTTCCCTTCCTCTCCCTCTAACCAACCTCTCTCTCTCTCACTCCCTGTCCCCTCTTTGTCTTTCTGTTTCTCATTTTCTGTACTTTTTCTCTCCCTCCCTCACACACACACACACACACACACACACACACACAGAGAGAGAGAGAGAGAGAGACAGAGAGAGAGAGAATGTGAATACAAATGCAAATGCAAAATGTCTTATTCAGTTTAGGCCAAGGCCCCTTACTGAAGGGGGCAATCATACAGTGATAAACAAGTGCCTGATATGATTGGAGAAAAGAAAGATATCAGTTATAGATATTCATATAATTTTCAGTTGTATTGTGTAATTTGTAACCAAACGTAATCGTTTCAGAGCTTGGTAAACGTAAAACGCAATATTAGTACAATCTCGTTCCTGGTGAATAAGCAAATTATATCTAAAATGACATGGATTATGAAAACATTTGGGCTGAATATATTTCATCCTCAAGTCATGCAGAGCAGGACAACAAAGCATGAAATGAATTTCATCTTCCTTGCAATCACGACATTAATGACAAAGCACTGAATCAAGTCTTCTATCACTAAATCTATAACGATGACAGGCAATGTCTGAGACAACAAATCTTAGTTTTGTTAAAACACATTTGACATATCTATTGATTTTTTTAATATTTTTATGCATTTATTTATATATATTATTATTATTATTATTATTATTATTATTATTATTAATTGTATGCTTGTATGCCCATTCTAGTCAATTTCATCCAATCGCTAATGCCCTTTACACAGGAATTCAAATATACAGGGTACCTGCCAAGTTCTCCCTAAATTAGATCATTTGGTATCCAACTATCAACATTCAGAACACGTTTCATTGAAAATGAATGTAATCTTTCTATATCCATCCCATTCTCAAACGCCCATATCTCAGTACCTCTGAATCAAACAGCTTTACAAATATAGAAAATGAGCTACAATCCAGCCTGTGCATGACAAGTAAAATAATCAGAACTGCTATCTTGGCTCTGTTGACTAAATCTCGACATGCAAAAGTGAAACTGTCAAATTGAAAAGAAAATTCCAAGAGATTCATACGCATTTACAACTCTCACCTTTTCATTACCACATGATTTTCGCCTTTACAAAACACAATTATATTTTTATCTATATTCACTTTTAATTATCATCTCATTGCAGCTGTATATAAACTGTTCAACTGTCTTGGAAACCTAATACTGATATTGACAATAAAATAATATCATCAGCAAAAAGTAACATGAACAACTCAATAAAATCAAAACATAATCCATGAGTTCTATTTCAATAATTTCTAAGGCAGGCTTATTGACAAATAGTGAAAATAAGACAGGACTGCATACATCACTTTGTTTTATCCTCTGGCACAGTTTACAAATCAGATAATTTTGCTCCAATTCTAATCCTAGCTTTAACTTCACCATACACACTTTTAATACATCTATACAACCTACCCTTACACACACACACACACACACACACACACACACACACACACGGGTACACAGACACAGACACACAGGAAGGTAGTTGTCGACGTCAACCTACCTGAACCTGTCTAAAAACTAACCACAGTGCATGCTTGCTAACTAACTAAATAACTGACATCCAGGAGCTAGAAGCAAGCACGGCGACAAAAACCAACAGACTCCACAGGCACTTTCGGGTGTCATTCAAATCACACACCCATTGGATGAAGCACTGGCTTTCAGAACACTCTCTGGACTACAACTCTGCCCCCTAAGGGTCACCCTTTTCGGTCCACGAACCAACATTGCATCACATCCAAGCCCGAGGGTTTCCTACAGCCCGTGGTTGCCCTGGTAATGAAAAGATTCCTTTCTTAGACGAGACGTCAACGAACCCATGGAGCTGAGTGTCAACGACGCACTGACAAAGAAAACCCTTCAGGCCAAGTTCATCGGGGCCTGGGTTTTGGTTCGGTTGAAGGCTACTTTCTTCGAGGGAACAAGGAAACCGTTTTGGATTCTTTTCTTATTTCGCCTCCTCTTTGCTGTGCTGCTGTACTGGCTACTCGCTACAAGCAGTTGCAGAAGAGACGAGGAAACGACCTCATTGAAATGGTTTCTTCTGTCGTGTCTTTTCGCAACGATATATTCCGCAAGTAGCCAGAACAATTGTCCAGAAGATGCATCAACGAGATCCAATTAAATGTCTGTCTTTTTCTTCATTCATGTTATTTCTCCTATGACTGCTTTGAGTCATGTTAACATTTAAAAGTAAAGCCTGTAGAGGCATGTGTGTGCGTGTGTGTTTGTGTGTGTATGTGCGCGCATCTGTGAGTCCATATGTGCATGTGTGTGCGCGTGCGTGTGCGCGCGTTTGTGTGTAGTTATCAGTGTACTAAAGGCATAATTATGTCAAAATTGAATGGTGGGCTGTGTGACATGAACAGGGGGTTTATACACAGTCATATGCTGACCAGTGTCACAAGTGAAAGTTAATCCTGTAGGTCTGGACAGGATGCAGGCAGGAATGGAGAGAAGGAAGAGAAACTTAGAAATGGAGGAATAAAATAAGAAACCAAAAATGAAGGAGGGAATTAAAATAGTGAAAATTACATGGCAGCTTCATCTGAGAAAATTCACGAGGGGAAACTCCACCCCTCCTCCTCCCCAAAAGAAAAGCAAAACAAAAAGAGAGAAAAGAACAACAACAACAGCAACAACATCAACAACAGCAACAAGAACAAAAATAACAAAAACAACAATAGCAACAAACAGAATAATGGATGCAATCTGATAATTATAACTGAGAGTTTGATTTCAAAATAAAGGAACAAAATAACAGCAGCAACAACAACAACAACACACACACACACACACACACACACACATGCACGCACGCATGCACGCACGCACGCACACACACACACACACACACACGCACGCACATGTGCGTAGGCGCAAATTATAAAACAAGGCTGTACAAATTAAAAGATTTGTTGCTGCTGGTTTGCATTTATTTGTTTGTTTTGTTTTATTTTCGGCTTTTCATGTTATTTTGTTTTCTCGACGAAAACAAAGAACTTCATACGTTATTCCGTGCTGTGTCTTTGTGTGTGTGTGTGTGTGTGTGTGTGTGTGTGGTGTGTGTGTGTGTGTGTGTGTGTGTGTGTGTGCGATAAAGCAAAGTAGTGAAAAGACAGAAAGGTGGTCAGAGGAAAACATCGCTGTTCAGGTTGAGGGAAAATGTATTGGTTTTGCCCATAAACAATAAATTGAGTATATTGTCATTGTGTATGTGCAAGATGCTCTGTGTGTGTGTGTGTGTGTGTGTGTGTGTGTGTACGTGCGTGTGTGTGTTTCACACTGTGTCATGTTTCAGTGTTGACAGAATGCCACAGCATGTAGAAAGTCATTTTCACCCCCACCCACCTCCCGCCCCCCGCCTCCCCCCTCTCCCAGCCACACACAATCTGCCCCCAGGGTCTCTGCGGTTGTGGGCCACCGATTGTTGGTCAGTTTGAGCCCTTTCTCACCTGTGGGGGTTGGGAAGGTATGTGAGTGGGTTTGGAGGGAAGGAGAGGAAGGTGGGAGAACGCACACCTACAATAGCTCTTGGGCATACTTCAGGTCTTTTCAAGTGAGGGGGTGGGGTGGGTAGGGGGGGTGGCAGGGGGTTGGTGAATGGGTGTTGGAGGAAGGGGAACGGGGGTGGGGTGGGGTGGGAGGGATGGCGGCTACAATAGCTCATCTCTTCACTCCCCACAGGGCGGTTTCCTAGCCTGTCATGCGTGAAAAGGGACCGGTGTGTAACAAGAATAACAGTTGTGTAATAGCATTTATTCCTTTCTATAATAGTTTGATATTATGAACGTCAACTGTATGGAGTTTTGAATGACATTGCAGTTATAACCGGCTTTTGGTCACTGCTCATAAAAAAAAAAAAAAAAAGAAAAAGTTGTTTGTCGGTGGCACCAGCAGCCAATAGATTGTCCTGTGACATCGCTAGCAACCAATCAGAAACTTGTGGCCATCCAAAGATTTTCTTGTTGGTGGCTGATGGGTACCAAGCTATTTGGCTATATAAGCAGCACGGGTGGACAGCCTTCGACATTTCGTTCAGCCGCTACAGAGAACAGACCAGCATTCTACGCATCACAATGGCAGCTATGGCAGTGAGCCAGCTTGTGCTGGTTGTCACCATGTCAAGCCTTTGCCTTGGCATTTTTGGAGAGGATTTTAACGGTGAGTTGATTTTCCTTCCAGTTGCTTTTCCTACATTGACTTTAACTTTACTTCTACTGCCTGGTGTTACTGCTACTACAACCACCACTAATCACAACTGTAGTTGGCAGCACTGTTGTTTTGAGACTCCTGCCACATCTTTAAATTTGTCGTTGAAAATTAAGAATATCTTCAATAGGGATTCAATATAAAACTTTCTTAGCATTGTGCAAATATTCCGCTTGCTGTAGACCTTGTTTTAATCCATATCTATTACTGGATGCCTACAAATGTCACCGTAAGCCTGCTGTTTAGTGAGGATGAGGCAGCAATATTTGAAGTGAGGCTCCATTTTCTTCAGATTTTACTGGCCTTACTGGTACTCGTGGTATGCTTAAGAACTCATAAGCATTCAGAAAAACGAATTCAGATACATGCAAAACGTTTTTCTATGGCAAGATAAAAAGAAATATATTCCCATTTCTGTACTTTATTTCAAGTGAGCTATCTGGAAAAACATACTTTTTTGTGGGTCTTACAACCTCTCATTTTTTCCTAGACTTTTTTTTTTTTTTTAAAGGGTCTTTATTATTTTCCCTTTTTTTCCCCCTTTTCAACATTCCTCCATTTTTGAATCGATATCCAACACAAAATGGCATTGTAATCTAATACCAAAAGGTGGTAACTCTTTAAATACATAAATTACACAATTTCGTCAATGCTACCTATGCCACTGACTCAACCAGCACACAGGTGAATAACAGGTACACTGGAACGAACCTAGACACCTCCCAAAAAAGGAAAGCTCTGGGCTTGTCTGGTAAAACTAAATACAGCGTGGAGAATTGAATACTCAACAGCAAACAAAACCAGTGACTTTGCTTCCAGAAAGGCAGACACCTTCAGTCTTCATTTTGTTTAAAAGTGTGCTGTCTGATCTATATACGCTACATATCTGCAGAAAAAAGGCAAATGCCTAAACCTATGCATAATTCCATCGCACTGGTTAGGCCTTGAGAGTCTACCCTTAGTTTGCGTAAAAAAATCAATATAAAATGAAAAAGACCAAGTAAACGGATTAAAATTAATAAAATGAAAAACATGCAGGGGGGAAATGACTGAAATAAGAATTGAAAGAAACAATTTCAAGCCACTGCTACTTATCATTTCTGCCATCAGTGTAAGCGAATGTAATGAAAGGCACAGGGGAGGAAACCCAGAAACTTCCTATTATGTGGATAAATGGTTTCTCTCCCTCTCTGTGTGTGTCGGTCAGTCAGTCGTCCTCCGTCTCTCTCCCCTTCTGCTAAGTCTTGATTTTCAGTCACCGTATGATTTTATTTCAAACGGGAATATACATTTCGTCGTTGCATTTGCTTTTCAGTTTTGTCTTCTTTTTTTTCTTTTTTTTTCTTTAACAAGTTGACTGTTTTTATTTTCCTTTTCGTATTAGAGTGTATCTTTGGTACTGGCGTTTATTTTCACAACATTTGATAAGGAACCAAGGGCTTATAGTTCGGATTGTTTTCAGATTATTTTGCTACCATTGTTTTTTGTGTGATTTTATGGTTCCATAGGGAATAGCTCCAGTATGGTAACGATGATGATGATGATGACAAAGATGTGTATGTTTCAGTGAAACTTTGGAATGGACAGGGGGAGCGAGATGGGGCAGTCCTGATTGAGAAATATGGTGTGATGGCTGTGGTCTGTGGTGCTGGTTTTGGCAAGAAAGAAGCGGGTAAGAATCGCAGAGAGAGTAATGGGGTACACAATTTTAAGGTGGAGGGGAGCGATAAAGGAGTAAAATTGGGGGTGAGGGTGAAAAGAGATTCAAAAAGATATGGATCAATAGAAAGATGAGGTCGGGAACACGGAGGTGGTGTTGGAGAGAGAGAGTGAATTGGGAGGAAGCAAAAAGTTGGAAAGGGAGAGAAAGACAATGCGCGCGCACGAGAGAGAGAGAGAGAGAGAGAGAGAGAGAGAAGGGGGTGGGGAAAGAGGCAGGCAGAAAGGCACTGAGATAAATCATTTCTGCATTCATCTACGATCTTTGTGTGCTGGTGTGCTGGCGTGCGCGTGATAATACATGCATCAATTTGGTTTGTGTAACAAGAGAATGTTGAACAAGATTTTTCAGTCGAAACTGTTCATGATGTGCACAAATTATTAAAGCTTCTCTCAATAGTAGAATAGTAGTGATGGTGTATTCTCGTTACTGTTGACAGACGTCACGTGCCGACACCTCGGTTACGACAACGGAGACGCTGTGTGTTGCCGCCCTTACGGTGTGCTCACCTGGCCTGATGACCAGCGCAGACAGATCACGTGTCAAGGCAACGAGACCAGTCTACACAACTGCTCTCACTCTCTCCCCACCCAACGCTCCTCTGAGGAAATGCATTGGTGGAGTTCCTCCACTTCCGACGAGACGACTTTATGCGATGATGATGACTACGCTGCTGTCGTCTGCCGGAACACCACAGCCCCTGCACAGGATGGTAGGTAGTCGAAAGTGATAACGTGCCGCAAGGTGAATTAGCAGGTCAGTTCTTGATTGCATTTCTTGACTGCTTGAATGTGGTCCATGTCGCATAAGTTTGTGAAAGGCAGTCACTACTTTTTGCGGTGTCGTTTTTTGTTTCGTTTTATAACCTAAACAAAAGTCAGTCCTGAAAAATGGTAACGAAGAAGCACAGTTGAAGCTCAGGCTTGCAAATCTATTTCCTTTCATGGAGAGATGGCTTAGAGGTAACGCGTCCGCCTAGGAAGCGAGAGAATCTGAGCGCACTGGGTCGAAATACGGCTCAGCCACCGATATTTTCTCCCCCTCAACTAAGACCTTCAGTGGTGGTCTGGACGCTAGTTATTCGGATGAGACGATAAACTGAGGTCCCGTGTGCAGCATGCACTTAAAAGAACCCATGGCAACAAAATAAATCCACTTTGATAGGAAAAACAAACCTGCACGCAGGAAAAATACATTTAAAAAATGGGTGGCACTGTAGTGTAGCGACGCACTCTCCCTGGGGAGAGCAGCCCGAATTTCACAGACTGTTTTTACAAAAAGAGAAATACAATACTATATATTTTTAGCATTGTATTCGGCTCGTTATAGTATTTATATACAATATATTATATATATATATATATTATATATACGTTTAAAGCGGTGACTGATATAAAATTAATAGAGGCCAGGAGATATAATGATTAACAAATAGTAAAGAGTGCTAACTCACTCCATAAACAAGCTACACGACTTCTAGTCAATGCTGGTTGCGCTACCGATTCAGCTAGCACACAGGTAAACAAAAGGTACATTGGAACAAACCCGGGCACTTCCTCAAAAAAGGAAGCGCCGGGGTTGTCCCTACACCGATCATACTAATAATTATGCTCTCAGTTCAGTCTTTATCCCTGTGAGGTGACAACCCTTCACTGACGGCCATAACTGTTTGCAGCAGATTTATTGTTTGGAATTATTGTTTGAAATTAGGTATTTATTGCACTCCCTGTTTGTGAAGGGTGCAAATGTTGATTTTTGTTGGATACCATCCCACACTGGATTTCTTTATAACGACCAAGCAGACAGGGCAGCAAAAAGGGGAGCAAAGAATCATATAGATACTATAAAAAGTATATTGCCCATTGTCATACATGGAAATAAGCAATATACTAGAAAGAGACTTATAGGTGCTTGAATTCAAGTCTAAAACCTCGTCAGTTGACTCTGACTTTGGTCCGATTCGCAGACCAATAATGAGTTTAGCTCTCAGACTATTACCAAATTCATTACGGACCAAGTATTGTTATAATGTCAAGTGCATATGCTTTAGTAACCTGACGATTAAGAATATAATTTTTGACTGTAGCTTGATGAAGCCTTATGTACACGAAAGTGTGTCTTCACAAGTGACTGAGAACGTTGATTTTGACTTTTTGCATTCATTATCAGTTGTTTCGCTTGTCAGTTTAACGACTTCTCTTTTACGAAGTCCTTTAAGTAATTTCCTGTAATTTAGATTTTTTTTTTTCGAATTTCACCCTCATTTCACCCTCATTTGCCCAGTTTCCCCCAACCCAAGAACAAAGTCACGGAAAATCGCACTAGTAACCAGAAAAAATTTGCTAAATGATTCAAGACAATGTAATAGTTTTGTTTTCCAAAAGAACGTGGAACCGTTTTCAAAGACCCAATGCAATGCAATGTAATATAAAAAAGGCAACGCAATACTTATTCATCCATTAAAAAAAAAAAATCCCGTCATATCGGTGTAAAACTAAAATGTCAGCCTTGTTATTGGAGGGAAGGATGTATCGCAAAAAATGTTTTCCATTCGGTACTCTCCTCAAAGCAGTAGATCCTCCTGTGGACAGATCTTCCGATTGCTAACACAGAAGTAATAAAATGTACTGACAGACTGATTTAATTTGTTTTTTCTGGTGTTTAAAATGTCATTTTGATTTGTGTGTGTGTGTGTGTGTGTGTGTGTGTGTGTGTGTGTGAAATGTCAAGTCTTTCGTTTGAAGGAAAGTTGTAATGTAAAAAAATTAAATATATATCCATTAAAACTTGAATATTCTTTGTGAATCTGTTATTCTTCATATGGGCAGAACTTCCCACTGCCAGAACACAATTGTTAAAAATGAACGAATAGACTGGATTTGATTTCAACTGAATTTTCTGACTTTTCGACTGACATACTGACTGTATTGCTTGCAGACTTCGAGCTTTCCATCAGTGGCCCCTCAGTGTTCACGGGCCGCTTGGAGCTGACGTATGACGGCGTGAAGGGAGTGGTGTGTGGCGACGACTGGAACCAGCCGGCAGCCGAGTCGGTGTGTCAGTACCGGGGCTATAATTACGGGGTCAACTACACCCACGTGCAGCTGCAGGATGAGAGTGTGGGACCCGTGTGGACTGCCAACTTGTCCTGGTGAGAGTGGTTTTTACAATAGCGATAATAATGATGATTAAAATAAAATTTAAAAAAATAGGCAAACTGACGCTCACACCTCTAGACAAGGAGGTTCGTGGCTTTTACAAGTCGTTCCACGTGCATCAATGCATGCATTCAAATAAGGCATACCATAAACAAGCAACAACAGTAATCACACGAAGTTTCAGTCCACGATTCTGACGTGTGTTTTGGTCTCTCTCTGTGAACAATTATAATATTCGTTTGTTCGTCATAATCATCATAAACTCGTAACTTTACAGCTCTGGAGTCTACTATCATTCTACCGCTCACTGTGAACACGTGCCGTTCGGAACTGTGAAGAGCTGTGTGCACCACGCTGCTGTCCTGTGCTACAACGACTTCAACCACGCCAACCATGGATGTAAGTATCGCCGTCAGGTGTTTGGCTGTGCTCGCGTGCTACGACTCAGTTGATCTGTCTCATACATATAAAACAAAGCAAGCATCATTAGTGTCGCCATTATTATAGCACACAAACACACATACATAACACGCAAAAAAAAAACGGTAAAAAACCCAAACCAAAATAATTGCTCCTTTTTTCTCTCTCAAATGTTCGCCTGTAGGGCTCCATCAGGAGAGCGTCTGAAATTTGTGTGTGTGTGTGTGTGTGTGAGAGAGAGAGAGAGAGAGAGAGAGAGAGAGAGAGTGTGTGTGTGTGTGTGTGTGTGTGTGCTATTTAAGAAAGAGGTTATATACTCTCGATAGAAAATGACAAGATTAAAAACTGGACGCTACACCACAAACTTGAAGGGCTCACTGGATAAGGATATGCTATAATATGATACAGGCCCTCCCCAGCTTTACTCCTCCCGCTACCATAAATCAGTGAAAGCCAGACCGATTCTGACGTTTCTTCCTCTTTCTTACCGGAAAACGAAGATGATGGAGGAAAACGGGTTGTGATACTCGCACTGTTTTACACCGTTGCTTGGGAATTTTCACTGCTTTCTCCGCTTTGTTTTCGAGAAAGACTCAACAACAAATGAAAGTTTTCAAATTCTGAACATGACTTCCCATCTGTACAGTACTCTTTCTTTCCTTTTTCTTCCCTCCCGCCCTTCCTTTCTCCCTTCTTTCTCCTCTTCCTCCTCTTCGTTCGTTGGCCAAGGCTCCCACGTTCAATCGAATACACGAGTGGGTTTTCACGTGTGTGACCGTTTTTGCTCCGCCATCATACTCCGTTTCAATAATGATAAAAAATATATATATATATATAGCGCACTACTCCGTTTCAGATGGAACGCAACGCGGTTTACAATAAATCTAGAAAATTAAGAAAAAGTGACATAAAAATATGTACTGAAATCAACACTGGCAATATCAGTCTCACATCACATTGACCCAAACGACAGCAAAATGAATATATCACATTTACCATAGTGAAAATATACACTTAGGAAGCAGGCATCACATAAATTACACACACAAAAATATACAAAACAGAATACATCCCAACAATCAGATCGAAGCAGGCATGTGTAGATAGAAGAGCTGTACTGGGAAAGCTATAATATGTCGAGTGCTCTCTTGATGCGGGTGTTGAAGTGTGACGGTTTTCGGGGAGAACTGCACCCCAGTGATTGCCACAACCTAATTCCCGCCACTACCTTTTTCTTTTCAGACCCGTACTATCGACTGGAACCTTTAGGAATAGGGGAACAGTCCAACAGCGGTCGTGTGGGCGTGTTCATTGACGGCCAATGGGGTACCATCAGCGCCAACGACAGTCTCTGGACTTCCGAGGACTTCGACGTCCTATGCAGGTCTTTGGGCTTCTCGTTCGGCACGCAGGGGCCTAGCGCCGAGCATCTTATTCAAGGGTCTGGCCACGTGTGGACAGTGAGCGCCAAATGCGATGGGCATGAGTCTGACCCGATGCACTGCAGAGTGGAGAAAGGGTGGACCATGGCCAGCATTCAGAACCACAACGATGATCTGACGGTGACCTGTTCTCACGCAGGTGAGGTGGTGGAAGAAGGGTGTTGATCGTTTTGGGGGTTAGAGATTTGACTGGATAAATTGATGATTGTTTTTAATTGAATATTATGGGACAGGGTTGTGTCGATGAGTGATGGTAGATGGAAGTGTGAGAGTGTTGTATATGTGACTTCTGACAGCAGATATGACAGAGCTGTACTGGTGAACCTCCTAACTATGCTCCCACACTGTTCTTCTGCGGAGACTAAGGACCAGTTCTACGAGGAACTCGATACCACCATCCGAGACATCCGTGCCACAGAACAGCTGTACCTTCTTGGCGACTTCAATGCCCGAGTGGGTTCTGAGCTGCATTGGCCACTTCGGTATTGGCAAGCTGAACGAGAACGGGCAGAGGCTTTTCGAGCTTTGATCCTACCATAACCTGTGCATAACAAACACGCTCTTCTCCACCAAGCCACACTACCGAACTTCCTGGCGACGCCCCAGATCCAGCCACTGGCACCAGCTGGACCTCATCACTCGAAGGCCCTCGCTGAACTGCGTACTCATCACACGTAGTTTTTACAGTGCTTACTGCGACACCGACCACTCCTTGATCGGCTGCAAAATGCGCTTCCAACCAAAACGGATCCACCACTCAAAAGCAGAAGGGTCGGCCTTGCATCAACACTGCCAGAACGGCAATCACAGACCTTTGCGACCGCTTCGCCAACTTCATCGAGGATGCCCTCAAAGACTACCCTGCTGACGGACAACGAGAAGTACTGGTGACTGATCTAATGGTCACAGGACAAGCGTTGTACTGAAGAGGTGGATGGACTGATGACTGACACGATGGAAGTTCATTTATTTATAGTCTGTTCATCTAAGATGATGATGATAGACTGAAAATAAATAATAATAATATTATTATTTGGATTATTATCATTTCAATCATAATGCTGATTATTATTATTAGAAATCGACATTTCTGTATATTCGAATGAAAAGGGGGGGGGGTTGAGATGGAGGGGAGATGGGCAAGGGGGAGGGGACTAAGAAAGGAAGAGTGAGAATGAGAGAGAGAGAGAGAGAGAGTGGAAAAGAGTACAAAATGTAAAATGGAGAGGGTGAGTGTCAGTGATTGGAGAAAGAAAAAACATATTGGAAGGGTGTGTGTGAGAGGCGGGACGGGCGATGCGGGATTAGGAAATATGACAAAATGTGGCCAGAGCTATTTTGTTGATTTTTGACTGTTTAATGGACATGTGATGCATTGGAGAGCCACATGGACTGGTATTGACCTAATGGAAATATTACAGTTCTGTATTGATGACTGATGAAAATAATGTGTCGGTGAGTGATGACTGAATCATGGAAATGATGTCAGTTGACTTATTCTGTGATAAGTGCTGTAGTGGCGAGGTGGAATGGACTGATGACTTGATTAGTTAATGGAAATACTTCACTAATGTATTTTCTTTTATTTATGATTGAAAGTGTGACAGAACTGTATTGGTGACGGGTGGCTGATTTATGGATAATGAAATATAACAAGTGCTGACTGTTCAGGGACGATTTCTGTTAACGTTTTGCACTATTTTGTGTCACAAGAACCCACAGAAAAGATAAAGACCTGAACGTGTTTTGTGTTGCAGTGGAGCTGAGACATGGCATCACACACCACGATGGACTGGTCTACGTCAGACCCTCTAGCTACAACCACCCCTCTAACCTGATGAAAACTGAACAGTGGATGCCTGTCTGTCGTGGCGACTTTGACAACAATGATGCACGTGAGAGACTGAGGTTTTTTCCCTCTTTTTGTCAGCATCTGTCGGTCATAGTATTACGTATGATTATCCTACCTCGTGTTCAAATATTCCCATGTGCAATCGTTTCAACGAATGGGTTTTTAACTGGACTATTTCGACTTTTTTCTTTTAAAATCTTATTTCTAGACCTCATTTTTGTGGACGTTCTGTTTTCATTAGGAATGTGTGGATATGTATGGTCAAGAATTTTAAATTCGATGTAATGCGAAAATATGCATTTAAGAATTTCAAAGGTGTTTTCTTCTTTCCTCTCTTATTAAATGCTACTTTCACAAAGTGAAAAATGCCCAGAATAAACAAAATTTAATGACATTGACAGCGTGAAAACTGTAAATACTGAACAGTACAATAGCCATTTATTGTCCGAGTTACCGATGTGATGCTGACACCTCAACAAGAAGGATAACGTTTGCTTTATAACCATAACATATTCCGACCACTTTTGCATATGCTTCCCCATCATTAGCACATTGGTCAATAAAAGATACAGAGAATCAAACCAGAAAAAGGATTTTTCTTCGATTTTCCGACCAAACCACAATCACAAGTGTTTCTGTTTATCTGTACCTTAAACTGTGCTTAGGTGCTTAAGGTATGGTTGCCACATACCAGTAATCTACACGAATTCATTCACACTATGTATAACATTGTTTACATCTTGGTACATTAATGGCAGAACCCAGACAGTAACAGTTAAGTAGTACTAACCTGTATCCAAGCTGACGTGAACTGGGATGGCTCAGTGGTTATTAACACACGTGTGATAACATCTTGTTCAGGAACGTAAAGTCACTCTACTTCCTCGTTGGAAAACGACACACAAAAGGTTAATCCAAACACAACCACACTGTTTCAGGAGTCATCTGCAGAGAGCTCGGATTCACGGACGGTGTTTCCTTGTGCTGTGGAGAAAGTCACGGCTACCTGGAGTCCCTCGCCGTCGAGCCCTACAGTCTGAAGATGGCCTCCATTCAAAACACGTGCAACGGGACGGAGGACAGCTACCAGCAGTGCGCGGAAGTGACGGACATCAACAGCATGATCGACTGCCCAGGGATGCTTTACACCTCGGTGTCCTGCTTCACCACCGGAGTCCCCACGGGTAGGTGTCGTGTGGATTTGAAAAGGAATGTCAGTGTAGATTCACCGCCTCAGTGTCCATGTATGTTCAATGGCACACAGTACATGTTTTGAATAGGGTTCGTAAATAAAAATTCTCACACACACACACACACACACACACACACACACACACACACACGCACGCCGGCTGGGAGCACACTCGGGAATGCAAGGAAGAGGGAGATTATGCCGGCATGTTCTATCAGGTAAACATTTCACAAACCTTAAAAGAAAAGAACTTGTTTGTAAAAGTTTTTAAATGTAATTTTTGCACTACTTACGGGGGGGAACATGGTTTGTGTCGAATACAGCAGTGAAATGTTCCTCCTGATTTTTTTTTTTTTTTTTTTTTTTTTTTTTTTTTTTTAATGGTGCCGTTACGATCTTTCCGTACAACGTTGCAGTTTTCCATTCATCCAGCAGATGATGGTTCATGCAAGGAACATAAGCCAGCACACACAATGTCTTTGAAAATGGCGGCACGTAACGGGCGTATGACCAAGTCGATCATTTCCCCACATATTGTTTCTGTCTTTCCCACAGAGTATTTGCTGTCGTTGAGATACAACGACGTCTTCTACGAATACGACGGCAACGAGGACTACGACGTTGAGAAACTCCACAACCAAACGTGGGGCTCGCTCATCGTGCAATACAACGGTATGCCAGGGTACATCTGCGCGGACGGGTGGACGGACGAGGCGGCCCGGGTGGCCTGCAGAGAGATGGGGTTCAAGCACGGCCAGAAGTACCTGCACAGCAATTGGTACGACAGCCATTTCACGGAGTTCCTCTACTGGTCGTCCAACTTCAACTGCACGTGAGTGGGAGACTTTAGTTTATTGTTTAATGGAGCAGAGTATTGGTGGCAGTGGTGATGATATGGCAGTCGTATTATGAATTACAAGAGTGGTGTATTGGTGTATATATATATATATATGTGTGTGTGTGTGTGTGTTTCCACATAAGACTTCTCTGTAAGGAATTCGGGCTGCCTTCCCCGTGGAGAGAGAGTCGCCATTGGAACGGTGCCATTCTTTTTCTGCACAATTTTGGGTTCTTTTCACGTGCACCAAGTGCGCGCTCCATACGGTACCTTATCCGAATGATAAGACGCTGTTGGATTTTCCAGTTCCAAGTGGAGAGAAAGGGCAAGGACAGGATTCGATCCCAAACCCTCACGACCTTTGTTTTGGCAGTTAAGCGCTTTAACCAGTATGCCACCTTCCTCCTGTCAGAAGGGATGCAGCAGTTGAGTCAGTGACGGTGGTTGTACTGTATTATGTAGGTGTTGATGTACGTGCATTCGTGCATAGTGTTCCACAATAAATAGCCTGACTTTACCGGAATCTATTTGACTGGAAAGGAACAGGAAGATTATATATATATATATATATATATATATATACTTACTCAGTTTAAAATCTGGACATCGCACAACGGAACAAGAGATAAATCAGAAACTTGCAAACTTAAAACTTTAACAAGAAAGGCAAGGCCTTCAAGACTCACTTGTGATACACTTTTTAAAAAATCCAAGTTTTTATGTATTGGGTATAATGCATTTACTGTTACTTATATTTTTTGTATTCTCTAAACTTGGCACTTTGATCTGATATTCGACCCAACAAAGGATCTGTCATTATTATCATTTTTTGTTCAAACAGGAACTTCTTTTGCTAAGCATGGAAGTGTTATTTATTGCAAACGTTTTGGTGTAGGTAGCAGAACAAGGGAAATTACTCTGCTGGGGAACTTAGTTTGCTTTAAACTGATCTTTCTCATCTTAAACATTACATTTTGAAATTATACTCAATACATAAAAAGCTTGGTTTTTTTTTAAAAAGTGCATCACAAGTGAGTCTTGAAGGCCTTGCCTCTCTTGTTTCAAAATGTAATGTTTAAGATGAGAAAGATCAGTTTAAAGCAAATTAACTCCACTAGCATTACAGAGTAATTTCCCCTTTTTACTATCTGCACAAAACGTTTGCAAAATAAATAAAAATTCCATGCTTAGCAAAAGAAGTTCCTGTTTGAACAAAAAATGATAATAATAACTGCTCTAGCTGTTGGGTCAGAATATCAGATCAAAGTGTCAAGTTTAGAGAATACAAAAAATATAAATATAACAGTAAATGCAGTTTGCATATAATTAGGCTTCATTCTTTATTTTTTTGTGCCAATCCCAGAAGCGCAATATTGTTTTAAACAAGATGACTGGAAAGAACTGGATTTTTCCTATTTTTATGCCAAATTTGGTGTCAACTGACAAAGTAGTTGCAGAGAAAATGTCAATGTTAAAGTTTACCACGGACACACAGACACACAGACACACACACACACACACACACACACACACACACACACAGACAACCGAACACCGGGTTAAAACATAGACTCACTTTGTTTACACAAGTGAGTCAAAAATGTTCCTGGTTTAACTTTCTATATTCTGCTCAATGTTGGTTATTGAGAAACAATCTGATGAATGAAAAAAGGTCCCTGTCGAGCAGTTGGAAAATTCCTCCTTGCATGAGTAAAGGTTTCTCTCTGGTTGACAGTCAGGAGCGGGTAGCAAGCTCGATGAGCACTGCATGGTGCGAAACAGCTGTCGTTTGCTGTACAAACCAGCCTTCCTTTCGGAGGTACAGTAGGAACCAGCATATGCATAAATGAGAGCTTTTTAAAACCACCAGCCCACCCCAAACGTAAATACAGTTTTAAAGGTTAAAAGATGAAACAAGACTGTGTGTGTGTGTGTGTGTGTGTGTGTGTGTGTGTGTGTGTGTGTTCGTGGACAGTATGGAAAAACGAAGACATCTGGGCTTGGATATATATATATATATATATATATATATATATATATATTGTGTGTGTGTTTTATGTGTCAATGTATGTGTGTACGTATACATTGAGCTGTGCTGTGCTGTGATGGTGAACATTATGCGCTATTACTAAGCTTGTTCATTCATTCATTCGCTGTCATTAAGAAGTAACTTTGTTGCTTTTGCTTTGACTAGTTTGAGATGCTTCTCTTTTCAATAGCGAAGTCCACTTGTCCATTATCTTTCACCGAGTTTCCTTGGATTTCAGAGGGGAGGAAATCAGACTGGGTGACTGTCAACATGACAGATGGGGTCATACACAGCAATGTCATGAACAGGAAGCGTACGCCGGTGTAATGTGCTACGAAGATGAAGGTATGAATTGTAAATCTCATGCAGTTTTATTCACGCTCGCAATAATGGGGAAGAATGACATGTGCACCATTAAGGCGAAAAAAATAGAGGGGCGTTAAGTACAGTTGTTCGTAATGATTTTCTGGATACATTCGTAAACAGGGATGGGGGTTGAAAGGGTGGAGGGGTGGCGATGTTAAGTGGGGTTGATATTGTGTTAACATTTGATTCTGTTAGTCTTTTTGATGTCGTTGTCAGATGTCTGTGACTGGAAAGTATCAAATCATATTAAGGTTTGAATCCTGTGCTATTATTTTCATTTTATTACTATTACTCCAACTACGTGGCTACTAGCAGTAGAATAGGGTTGTTGCTGTTGGTGCTACTACTACTGCAAATGCTAGTGCTGCTACTACTTACTAGTATTTTACTACTACTACTACTGCTGCTGCTACTACTACTCCAACAGCTACTACTACCACTTCCACAACCATCAAAACCACAACCACAGTTATTTCTTCAACCACCGATATGATTCCTCCCCTCCCTCTTTCTCCACCACCACCACCACCACCACGACCAAAACTACAACCACAGTTATTTTTCCATCAACCACCACTCGTGATTCCTTCTCCTCGCTCTCCCGCATCCTCCTTGATGCTGTCCCTCACTGAACGACACTGGTATCTGTGGCTGTGATAGGGGTGAAGTACCGCATCTTCAACACCGATGCGGCAGCCACGTGGGGGAGGGTGGAAGTGCTGTTGCCCCACTCTGATACCTGGGGCACCCTGTGCAATGACGAAGAATTCTCCTGGGGTGATGAGGAAGCCATCGTCGTCTGCAGGTGAGAACTACTTCTAAGTATTATCTTCGGTGGGAAGTAGGGAGGGAAGACGGCTTTTTTGTGTGGGTTCTGCCTCAATTTTCTGTAGATTCAAAAGGAGCACACAGATTTGATTAAAGACAACGACCCCTAACTGCGTAACTCGTGCAACAACCCATGACCTCATAGAATAAAGACCACCCGAATCATATGACTAGCAGGCAATCTCATTAAACATTTTTTTTCACGTAAAGATGATCAAAGCAGAAGAAATGCTGGTAGTTCCATGGAAATAGGAAACCCAGTCACACAACTCGCTATAATTTCCATGCAATTTCTTTTGTAATTACATCATCACCCTGTTTGGAAATACAATAGTATGTTATAATTTTCATTTATTTTCATCATAATCATCATGATGATCCCCCGGCAGGATGTTCGGGTACAAAACGGGTGAGATGGTGGAAGTGCCCCAACTGCCTCGCAACCAAGGGCCTATCTACGAGCGGTACGAAGACTGCAAGGGCCACGAAGAGCACCTGGAGCACTGTATCCACGAAGGTTTCGTTCCCGTCTACTCAAGTGAATGTCAGAAACGCAGGTCTGAGGCTGGCGTGTTCTGCACACCCTATGGACGTGAGTGTTGGTGTTTTGTCTGGGTGTGTCTATCTTTCTGGTTTTCTTTTTACAAAAATTTCGTTGAACAATGACCTTCTTGTAGGGTAGCCACTAAGTCCAGACTTATCTTCTTCACGGCTAGGGTGTTATGCGCGCGCACACGCACATGCACACGCATACGCGCGCGCGCATACACACACATGCACACACACACACACACACACACACACACACACACAAAGCATAGTTCCAAAGCCTCTGATTCATTGGCACTTGCTGGTAAGACTATATAGATTTTGTAAAATGTACCTTTACTCCGATAATCGCTGAGATCTTGAGAAAAAAATTTCTGGACTGAGATTTAGTACTGAATGTGAGATTTAGTACTGAAATATTGATTGACCAAAGAACATAATTGTTCCTTGGGTATCCAAGGACTTTTTCTGCTCTGCAGAAGTCAGTAAATTGCATGGGATACAGATATGAAGGAAGCAGATAAATGAAATGAAAAATCTTCAGAAATATACAGTGAAGAGCTATTGTGACGATTTATATTGACATTGTACTCAGTGGACGAACAGTGAAGTTAAAATGAAACCATTAACTTGAAAACATAATCACAGGAAATGCTTGACCCTTTGTCTGTCATAAATATACTCTTTTTATCAAGAGAAAACAGGGGTTAGAGACCAGAGAAAAAGGGGAAAGGGAGGAAATACAGTAAAACATTTGTACAGAGAGAGAGAGAGAGAATCTCAAAAGATTTTTCCTTTATGATTACAGCCGATGAACACCCGCATAAGACGACGACGACCACCACAACTCCCCAGAAAACAACATCCACCACCACTGCCCCAAAACCAGTACAGACCACGACAACCCCCAAAACTACAACACCGAAGATAACTACCACCACCACCACCACCACCACCACCACAACGACGCCAACAACAACACGCACTCCCACTACCACCACCACCACCACCACAACCCAGAAAACAACACCCACCACCACAACGTCAACAACACACGCACCCACTACAACTACCACCACCACAACGACCCAAAAAACAACACCCACCACCACCACCACTCCAACAACACCAAGGAAGTCAACGAGACCACTCGTCACGGAACTCACCAACACCACCAAACCAACCAACGGGAAGACCCCCACCTCCGCCTCAACACGCCAGCAGACAAAGGATTCATCCTCCTCTTCCTCCTCCTCTTCCTCCAGCGATCCTGTCGATGTGGAAGCCATTGTGGGAGGAGTGATGGGGGCACTGGCTGTGTGTCTGGCAATGGTGGCCGGGATTTATTTCTTGAGACGGCGCAGACAGCAGGCCATGAAATCCCCCGACGACGGTATCCCCAACATTGCTTACGACCCCAACATAGACAAGATTCAGTTCCAGCCTCGATATTAGTATTGTATTGTATTGACAACTTTGAGTACTATGCCCAGCTTTAAATTTTCTACTTACAATTAGGGATGTATGAGTTTGTAGAAATGGATGTTTTGTTGTTGTTGTTGTTTATGAAAGTAGATGTGAACTCGTATCTTAGACTGGTAGGCTAAGTATAGTGCCTGCAGCTTAAAATATAATTACCAATTGAAGAGTATTTCCTAGTATGGAAGAGTGTTTCTAAGTCTTGAGCTTGGTATTTTTCCAGCTTTTGCCATATTCATGTAATGAGAATTTGTATGTGGTGTGTGAATGACGAGCTTTTGAATACAGGCAAGTTTCAGCAGGATCAATAAAGATGTTTTGAAGTGAATGGAACTGAATTGGATTGAATGTAATATTGCGAATGCTTTCGTCAGATATATATAGATCTATCTCTCTCTCCCAATATATATATATATATATATATATATATATATATATATAATCTCTCTCCCCATACACACATATATATCCCCATACATTATATATATATATATATATATATATATATATATATATATATATATAAATCTCTCTCCCCATACACATATATCCCCATACATTATATATATATATATATATATATATATATATATATAGCGCGAAACGAATTCCACACTTGTGTTTACACCGTCATTCACACACACACACACACACACACACACTGAGAAACAAGAAGAAATAAATACTTAGGCAACAGACAACGCGCGCGCGCGTGCACACGCATGCAAGCACACGCACACGCGCACACACAATGCAATGTTATGGTATAATGTATACTTTGCTACACCATGATACTGAAACAGTTACATAGAATGTGTCGTGGGAATTTCCTCTTTACAAACTTTGTCTTAAATTGTGAATGTATGGATGATATCATTCATCTGTGACAGAAAATATTGACGCAACAAATTCTGCTCAACTTTATTTGTATGATACACTGCCAAAGTACCCTCAGACTGATTTCAGGGTGGTCATTGCTATCCATTCGCTTATCAGAACATGTACCCAGTGGACCATTCGTGTTGCCGCTCCTTCCTGTGTCCTGCTTCGAAAAGGAATAGGAAGAGTTGATTCAAAACTTAATTCACTTTCTTTAATCCCTTTTGCATTATAATTCAATCATAATGCGAAAGTTTCAAAAAAGTCTAGAATCCTTCTAAAAACACATACTTGACGATAATAATAATATGAAAAAAAAAACGTTGAAGGAAAGAAGAGGTTGTTTTTGCACACACACACACACACACACACACACACACACTCATATATATATATATATATATTTATATATATATATATACGGCAAGCACATTTCAGGTAGCCCTTGTTCATCCCTAACCACCCCCACAACTGCAGACGTCGGAGCGAAAGACAGACGTCCTCCTGTCGTCATTTGCTGACAACATTGTGGTGGTGGCGGGCAAGGGGAACAAGCACATGGTGCACATGGAGGGGCACAGCACTCATCCATCATCTTCCTGTCCGCCTCTCTCACCCTTCCTAAAACAAGGCTCCAGCGAGTGGAGTGGTGGCCGAGTGATTACGCGTCAGCATAGGAAGCGAGATAAACTGATCGTACGAGATCGAGTCCCACACTTGGCAGAATTTTCTCTCCAATCCACTGACCTTGATTGGTGGTCTGGACGCTAGTCATTCGGGTGAGACGATTAAACGAGGTTCTCGTTCGTAGCATGCAATCAGCGTTAAAAACAACAACAACAAAAACCCCCGTAAACAAGAGTTGTCCACAGCAAAATGTCGTAGAATATATTCCGCTTTGATACACATGTGTGTGTGTGTGTGTGTGTGCGCGCGCACACGCACACACACACACACACACACACACACACACACACACACACACACATCATGAAGCAATTGATGAGCGCGTGTAGACAGTTCTGAGACATGTCGCGTGGCCGAATGATTCCGTGTTTGGTCAGCGCTTAGTGCTTGGTCTATAAATGAAGATAAGTGCAATGCAGTATCAATCTGTACGTTATGAGGCGGCGCAGACAACTTTGGCAGTAAGGGGAGTGAAGGTGGATGTTCCCTCTGTTAGGCAAAGGGCAGTAATTTCCGACCAAATCATTAGTTGTTTTTTTTCCATAACGACACAATCCTTTGATTTCTCCGCTTCACATGCAGTTTAACACAATGCAAAAGCATTGTTTGCTAATCAGTATACACGCTGAGAGCAACTGAGTAACTGTACTGATGCATGTCACCTTATCTTTTTGTCATCGTAACGTCTCATATAATTTTATAAATAAGGTGGGTAGAAGGAGGACAGGAGGAAAAGAGGCAGGTGGGATGAGAGAGGTGGGGACATAGAGGAGGGAGAGTAGGACCGTTTGGGAGATGGGGAAAAGGGTAGGGATGAGAGGGAAAGTAGGACAGGGGGGGGGGGCATTGAGGGAAAATAAGATGGGGGAGTAGGACAGGGTTGAGATGGGGGGATGAGAGAGTTGGACGGGGAGAGATGGGATAGATGAGGGAGAGTAGGATGGGGGGATGGGAAAGTTGGGCTTGGGAGGAGATGGAGGAGGGACAGTAGGATGGGGGGGGGGGGGGTAGATGGGTGGGAGAGAATCACACCCAATACTTCCACTCTCCCATTCTTGGAAAAGAAAATGTGAGTTCTTTATTCTTTCTCTTTATTGTGAAGCGTATGCAGGTGATTAGGGTTACTGCAGGGGGTAAGAGGTAGGGCAGTGGAGGGGGAAGTCAGGTTGGGGGTAATGGGAGTAGGAGGGTGTGTGAGGGGGATAGTAGGACGGGGGAGGGGGAAGATTGGGACGAGAGTAGCGTTGGGCGGGGATGGGGGGAGACAAGGACAGGTGGGGTGGTAGGGGAAAGGGAGAGTAGAACAGGCAGGGAGATGGGATGGGTAAGGGAGAGTAGGACGGGGGAGATAGGGATGGGAGGAGAACTAGGACGTGGGGTAGGATGGGTGGAGTGAGAGCAGGACAGGGGGGGGGGGGATAGGCCAGGGGGGAGAGATTGAGGGAGGATTAGGATGAGGACGAGATGGGGAAGGGGGGGGAGGAGAGTAGGACTGAGGAAGAGATGGGGGTGGCAAGGAGAGTAGGATGGGAGGGAGACGGAGAAAAGGACAGTAGGACAGGGGGGGGTGGGGTGGGAGGAGATCACACCCAATAAGTTTACTCCCCCATTCTTTGGAGGAAAATGTGTGCTCTTTTTTTTCTTTTTGTGAAGCGTCTGCAGGTGATTGTTACTGCAGAGGGTAGGAGGCCGTTCTG
>NC_134894.1:31111748-31166748 GCF_041734735.1 Babylonia areolata
GTTACCATGGGTGTTTCGAAAGTGAAGAGAGATTTTTCTAAGGTGACATTTGTCATTGCCACAAGTACCAGACTACACCTGGCATATGGTACTTCGATAGGCTTGCTGTGCTGGTAAAATGCACTAGTATCAGTAACTGTCATATATTCATGATCTAGTAATAATTTGGTCGAACAGTACAACAATATGACTATGATTATCATTATGATTTGGTCAGCCTGCATAATTTTGGTTTTTACGCAGTTCATGAATATGATTTGGTCAGCCTGCATAATTTTGGTTTTTACGCAGTTCACATTGAAAGAAAAAAATGAAGTGAAAAAAGGAAGAGAAAAAACAGGGATTGCAAGATTTAAATTGTATCTGAAATTTGAGTGTTTCAAATGATGTGTATATATAGTCGAAGCATTAGCAGTGGTACAACTTACAAATGGTTTTTGCATTGATTATAATACATTTTTATTTGTATGTTAAAGATATTTAAAGGGGACAAGAAGTGGGTTGGCTTTATGGCTTTTATGAATAGGTTTTAGGTAACGATGGCTGGCCTAATTCTTTTTAAAACAAATAAATCTGGATCTTGAGGGGGGAAAAATATTAATCAAGTAGTCATGTAGACTGCCATTTTGTGCAAAAGTCTTTGATGTCACGAACACAGAGACTTATTACTTTCACATTTGGCTTACTTTCAAAGTAGATTATGAACCAAAGTCATTTTAAAATAATGTGCAAGGACTTCCTAAAGGAAAAGAAAACAAATGAATGCGCAAGATTTTGTTAAAATGGATTCTGGTTCATTTCCTTTTTTCTTTTCTTTTTTTCTTTTTTAATCTGTGTTCAGAGAAAAAGAGTAAACTTTTTCAGACAGGAGCCCAGTCAGGGCATTACGAACTAAAGATATCTTAATTTACCTTTCCACTCTCCACACAACCAATAAATACTGAGTGTGTTGCTGTGTTCGTGAGCAGGAGAGTAATTTTGAAGATAACTGGTTCATGTGAATAGTACATGTCAGTGATGTCTAAACCAGTTTTTTCCCAGTCACAACATAGACAACTGTGTCAGGTGAAGGAGTCCATTCGGAACTTTATAATGTTCTGTATTCATTTCTGGATTCATTTATATCATCAGTGTGTGCAAATTTTAAACAAAAACAATGGATACTTTCATTATCTCACTGGAAAATAGCAAAAAGAATGGAGGATTTTTTTTTTTTAATTTTAAATTTTTATTTTTTTAATAACTAACTCATTGTGTTACAGATCAATTTGGAAAATTTCAGTGTATAACTTGTAACATTTGTTTTTTTAGGGTGATTTTAGTTGGGTTGTTTGGGTTTTTTTCTTCTTTTTTTTCTTTGTTTTTTTTTTCAACTAAACCATACAATTACAAAGGGGTTGTCTGTGGAGCAGAATCAAGGGAGTAAAGTCAAAAGTGGCTGTACTAAATTAGTTAAAACAAGCTGCTGAAATGTCAACAATGCAGACAGTTTAAAGTTGTGAGTTATGATGTGGAAACTGTTTGCCCACTCCATCATGCCAGAAAAAAGGCAGAAGAACGCACATGTTCCAGAGACAATGATTTGATTGTTACATCTTTTGAAAATGTTGAATGTGATGGACCTACATTTTGCATCTGAGAATGCCAGTCATTTCCCACAGTTGTTCTAAACCAAGCAGTCCTGGAAGTTGGATTTGTGCAGTCGATGTGACGTCTTGATTGACTTCTTTCTGTCTTCTATCTTCAGAGCCAATCCCAATGTGACGGTGCTTTGTGTTGCGCCAGGCTGATAGTTTAAATCAATATGATTTCCCAAATGTGCAGATATGCTTAGTTTAATGCATGGTTCTTTATTGTTTACCTATTTCAGTATTTGTCAGATTTTTAGAGCATAACAGGAAACTATTCTACTTCATGTCCCCTTTGGAGTTTTTCTGATATGGTGCACAACACATCAACTTTGAACATCCTTTGTTAAGATTTATTATTATTAATTTTTTCATAAAAAACACTGATTTTCTCTTTATAATGTGTGTGTGTGTGTAATATCATTGTTTCTTTATATTTATCATTCATATTTTCTGTTATGAAATTACGTTGGTTATGAAATTACGTTGATCTCTTTTTTTCTTTTTCTTTTTCAGAACTCTAACCTTGTGTTGAGTGTTGATCGCTCACTGATTGATCGACGAGCTCGAGATGAAGCCACTGGAGAGGTGATGAGTCTGGTGGGGAAGCTGACCGGAACACGTATGGGTGACAAATCACAGAAAACCAAACCACCACTGATGGAAGAGAGAAAGAACAAGTAAGGATGGAAACAAAATAAAAGGATTATTATTCTGTTTCCTGACTCAGTTGAAGAAAAAAAAGACAACAGAAAACCCCCACACTTGATTTGTAAAATCTGTTCTCTTTCATTTCTTATTAAGCCATTTCCTTTCATGATATCTTTTATTAGTTTTAATATAACTTTAATAGCTTGGTTTTGAGCAGGCTGAAAAGACTCTTGAGATTGAAATTATTAGAATTTAGATGGCTTGTGGATATGTGAAATTTACTGGATGCAAGTATCAATTAAACATTAAAGTTATTTAACAACTAAGCTGCACACTGAGGTCTGTACAAAAGACAGTAACTAAACTAAGTGAAGCCAGGTGAAATTTCTGCATAATCAGGTTTGTCACACCAAATAAAAGTGAAAATGCACACAAATTGAACTTCAAATGCTACTTTAAACATTGTGTTTTTATCAGATTTTTGATGAAGAAAGAATATGGAAACCTTAGAGTTAGAAAGTCAGTGTTAGAGTGGTAGGTATTCAGGAACCATGAATTAATGAAGCCTGCTTAGCTTATTCTCGTTTACAATACTTAGTTCCAGGATAGGAAGGTGGTAACACTAATTTGAATAACTAATGATATTTCATCAAAATTAGATATGTGCATTTTTTTGTTTATTATATGGATTCTTTTCCCTGTCTTACTCAGAAGTCATGAATTTGAACTTTAAAAAGTTAAAGCCCACATATTTGACATAATCTATAGCCTTGAGACTGAACTCCAATTTCAGAAATGTTAACGTTGGTTTCCCATTGCAAACTGTGTGCAGACGTCGGAAGCGTGACGAGGCTCAGCATGACATGGTGAAGATGAAAGGCACCACCCTGCTGACCAGTGGCATTGATGAGATGGTGGGCATCATGTACCGTCCCAAGACAGTGGAAACCAGACAGACGTATGAAGTACTGCTCAGCTTCATTCAGGCTGCACTTGGAGATCAGGTGTGAATGACAGTGAAGACAACAGAGGAGCATTATTTGTGTGATACACTCATAGTCAGTGGATTGGTTTAATGTTGCAAAAGCATTAAATTTTATTATCCTGGAAATAGTGAAACATATTGGTATTAATCAAATTGAATTTTGATATCATTGTTCAGATTCTGATAGGTTTGGATACTTTCAAACAAGTGGAAAGAGTGTCAGAAGAAGAGCACATTAAAAATGTGTACATTTTGTTTCAGGTTCATTTATGTGGTGTATGATCCAAAATAGTTTGTGGAATCATTGGAATAGTTTTCCCATCAGCAGTTGGTGCATTTGTCACTTCGTTCTGCTTGCTACTCATGTAAAATCAAGGTCTCTTCTGTGCCATTTTTTGTTTGTATGTTTTCTTGTGTCAGATCAGCATTTAAAGCATGGCAGTTGAAATTCATATGATATAGCCATGAATATTGGTTACAGCAGCATAGGTAAATGTTGTAGTATTGTCTGTCAAATTAAATCAATAGACGTATTAAATGAGTTGAATGAAGACCTGATGATATTGGTCATGACTTGCTTTGTTTGTTTATGTTGGTTTTGATCCTGTTTCAGCCACGAGACATTTTGTGTGGTGCTGCTGATGAGGTACTTGCTGTTCTGAAGAACGACCGAATGAAAGAGAAGGAAAAGAAGAAGGATGTGGAAGCCATGTTGGGGCCTACGCCTGATGAACGTTTTGCTCTGCTTGTCAACTTGGGCCGCAAAATCACTGATTGGGGACAAGAAGATCGAGCACCAACAAGTACATGTCACTTTTTTTCCTTGTTTTATTTTAGGATTTGTTGTTTAAGAAAGAGTTCTTGCATAAGCCTAAACGGGATGTGAACGAAACAGTCTGCGACTTACTTATCACATCCTACTTATCTGTGTTTCCCTGACTCATGAATCATGTCATAATGATTATGATAATAATAATTACAGGATATAATATATTTTAAGAGCACCAGGCCCTTTACAGACAACAGATAATTTGCATTATGAATGATACTACATGCATAGGTACATGAAAGAATAATCTTTCTGTTGCATGACTATCCATATATAACATTGCTATGTTACAAGATGAAATATGCCATCAATCAAAACCCCTACCTTCTCCGCACACACACCCAGCTATCCTTCTACATGCACATATACCTGTCACACACATACATGATCATGTGCAAAATATTTGTTGCTTCAGTCTTTTAGATACACCAGAAATGACATTATTAGACAGTTCAAGGATAGGACAAATAAGGGAAAAACAGATTGAAAGTTAATCAAATCAAGTATATTAACAGCTGTAACAAAATTGTGTGGAAAGTTTTTTTCTTCATTACAACTGCCACAACTTGAAAATGCCTGGCTGGCTAGAGAAGAAAAATCAACACCACCGAATGAGACGTACTTAGTTGAATGTGTCTGTCAGTGTGTTTCAGTTTTAAATAAAGCATGCAAAAGTACTGAGTGAAAGGTTTGATAGTGTTCCATACAGGATATAAGTGAACACTTTACTCTTGCATGCACACCAGTGGAATAGCAGTTAATCATTTGTTGCATTTTTGTTTGTTTTTTTTGCAGCTGACAACATTGATGAAACATATGGTGTGAACGTTCAGTTTGAGGAATCTGACGATGATGTGAGTACAGCTTTGATTTTCTTTTTATGATATACAAATGTATTAAATAAATAAGTGGTGTTGTGATATAGGAAATATTCTGTTTTATTTAGGGTTGCTTTTTTGATTTGGCTTTCATAATGGAAGAACAGTTTATTTAAATATTGGCGTGAAAATTTGTTGGAAGTAATAGCGTTTGATATCTCATGTATCATGTAACAATATGGGATCTTTAGTAGTGATTTTGTCTAGAAAAAATGGTTTAATCACACATACTTAACCGTGACCCAACTAGTGCAGACTCCGGCAGGGGTCTGACATTCCTGTCCTGTGCAAACTACTATCCGCCTATGCGGAGAAAATGAGAGAACTACGGCCGATAACCTCCCGGAAGTAGGTAACGTCCCCTTTGTCCCCCTGGTTATCGCCCTCTTTTTCCGGCAGCCATCTCGACACCTGTACCTGTGCACTTCATACGGCTAAGTTTTTCGCATTTTCTACCTGTCTATCGATTCTTTGGCGTTTCTGTTTTGTGTCCGATTATGTCTTCAAACAGGTCACACAATTATGTAGCCCGATTGGGAGATCGGGCTAAAATTAAGGCACGATCGCAATCGATTCGCGATCAGTCTGGGCCCTCTACCTCTGCCGCTCTCAGCAACGCCAACCCTACGCCACCCCCACTTCCTCCGCTACCTCCGGTCGACTCCAGACCACCACTACCCACTACGCCTCCTCCGGCGACTTCTACAGGTTTGCTTACCAATACACAGGTCAGTGGTGCCATTCACAATCCTTTTTTCGATTCGCGATCGGACTCGTCGCGATCCGCGATTTCTCGGCTCTGCCAGTCGGCAGTACCCGAGTCGACCTCCTCTATCCCTTTCCCCATGCCCTCAGTCTCAAGGGATTTTTGCACAAACCCTTTGGGGAAACAACGCAAGTCACTTGCTCTGGATCCGCACACTAGTCTGGGCCCTACGTGCGATGCGTCCGTGGTGGCGGCCGTGACATCGGATCACGAGCCCCCCACGCGGCATGCCTCGACCGTCTCGGATCCTTTGGCGACCGTGGCGTGTAGGGATGCCCTCCCATTGTGCAGGGAGGAAGGTGGACCACTAGGGGACACGCTTGCCCATACGCGTGCACCCCTCCCCTTGTCACGATTTTCCAATCCAAGGGAGGCAACTCCTGCTTCGGTCCCCTTATCGGTGACCGCCGCAGTTACTTCCCTTGCACCGTCACTGCCCCTTGCCTCCAGTGCAGGCGCGTGCACGGTTCCACCAAGCCATGCAGTGATGTCCACATCTGCCATTTCTCCAGCTGCTGCTGTTTCCCAGCCACAAACGGTCTCACAGCAAGCTGCTCAAACAAACAATCAGCAGCTCATTATCAGCTTGCTGCAGCAATTATGCTCCACTGTCCTTCCTGGTGCCACACCTTCTCCTGCTTCTGCTCCTTCTTCTAATGCAATACCACCACCCCCTGCCACCCACCAGCAGCTACCCTCCACCCCCACTCCGCCTTCACATCGGCAGACACTCCCTAGTTCAGCCCCGCTCAGGCATTCCCCACGGAAACCCAGAGGTTCTCAACCTACACGCCTGGCTACTGTGCGGGAATCTCTGTCAGCACTAGGCGCCTCTGATGACACAGCCGACCTCGTATGCAGGTCACATCGCAAAGGCACTCAAGGCGTTTACTCTGCACACTGGAATCGCTGGCTCTCCTGGTGCTCTACCCACTCAGTCAATCCCACACACCCATCCAACATGGACCTCGCCAACTTTCTCGCTTTCCTCTCCTCCTCCAAAGGCCTCTCCGCCTCTGCAGTACGCGTCCATCGCGCTGCAATCAGCTCCACTCTTCGGCAACTAGGCGGACCCTCTTTCTCAGATGACCCCCTGCTTAGGGCATTAGTCCGAGGGGCTTCCCTCAGCCACACACGTACATCCCCTCGGTCCCCTTCTTGGGACCTGTTTCTGGTACTACAATACCTCCGCAAGGCACCCTTCGAACCCCTTGCTATAGCTCCCTTCAAGCTACTCTCAATGAAGACACTCTTTCTCGTCTCACTCGCCTCAGGCAGACGTTGTAGTGAGGTCCATGCCCTCAGTGGCGTCACACAGGATATAGCCTTTGAGCCGGACGGATCTATCTCACTTAGGTTCCTCCCTGAATTTCTTGCCAAAAATCAGACTCCCGATACACCCTCTCCCATTCTTTTCATCAAACCGCTCTCTTCCATTCTAGCCCATGATGACGAGGATAGATTCCTCTGCCCGGTCAGGGCCCTGCGCATATACCTCAAAAGGTCGCGTCCTTTCCGAGCGTCCAAGCGACGCCTCTTCATTAGCTGGAACCTAGACCATCCACGTGACATTAGCAAAACGTCGCTGTCTCGATGGATAGTCAATGCGATCAAAGGTGCATATGCAGACGTAGGTTTGAGACTCGATGCCTCCTCAGCCAGAGCGCATGAAGTCAGAGCGTGGTCCTCCTCTCTTGCCCTGGCGCACTCAATACGGCTACAAGACATCTTAGATGCCGCTTACTGGAAAAATCCTGCCACCTTCATCGACTTCTACCTGAGAGACGTCGCACGCCTGCGGGATGATGGCTCAAGAGGCATCGCTTCTGTGGTAGTTGCACAGCAGGCTATCGCAGCACATAGACAGTAGAACAGGCTAGCCCGCCACCTTGTCGCGCTATTCTGCACTAGTTGGGTCACGGTTAAGTATGTGTGATTAAAAGGAAATTTTCTATCTAAAATTACGTTTAAATAACATACTTACCGTGACCCAAATTTAAGACCCTCCCGGCCTCCCCGCTTCCTGTTCTCCCTGCTCGCTGCGCTGCTGATGGCATATTGCCGTCAAAAGAGGGCGATAACCAGGGGGACAAAGGGGACGTTACCTACTTCCGGGAGGTTATCGGCCGTAGTTCTCTCATTTTCTCCGCATAGGCGGATAGTAGTTTGCACAGGACAGGAATGTCAGACCCCTGCCGGAGTCTGCACTAGTTGGGTCACGGTAAGTATGTTATTTAAACGTAATTTTAGATAGAAAATTTCCTTTACTAGTAGATTGGTTTGGAAGTGTGAAAGCTGAAGTGTTAATTACATGGACTTTAACATGACTCAGATAACTTTGTATTGCTGAAAGATGTTATCAGTGTATTGTGTATAAGATTTTGTTAGTAAAGTTTTATAAAAATGGAAAAATAAGTCTCCCCAAAAGAGCCACCACACAGAAAGCAACACGAATCAGCGAATGGAAGTAACTTGATGGGAGATGCCAGTCCTTGTTTTTGACATTTCCTGTCACCAGTATTTGGAAATTGAAGGTTTCCCATATTCTGTTAGGTCTATTCAGTTGGGTTTGATAACAGTTTAAAAGTGGAATGATGGGGGTGTTGTCTTGGGTAAGTTGTGGTTGAGGGGAAAATGATTTGCTACTCTGTGTGTGCGCATGAGTGTGTGTGTGTGCACACATTTACAATTTTGATATGTGTGTTTAATTACACATACTTAACCGTGACCCACTAGTATAGACTCCAGCAGGGGTCTGACATTCCTGTCCTGTGTAAACTACCATCCGCTTATGCGGAGAAAATGAAAGTAGTTACCAGCCCACCATGTAGCTAGGAATGTAATCAAAGCCAATAGAGTTATCCTTCCGCCCTCTCCCGTCCCCAGAGTTGCAGCTAGCTGAAAAGACTTCCATCACCAGTATTTCTCCTAGTGTCACCTGATTGACCAGTTTCTAAGGGTTGATCCCAGCAGCAGCCTGTAGACAGCATGTCTATGTCTGTGTGTGCAGGATGCTGCTGATGTGTATGGTGAAGTCCAGGAAGATGAGGACGACGAAAATGAAGGAGAGGAAGCTGCCATTGATGCTACGCTGCATGCCAATGTAAGTGAGCTTTTTAGGATCACGTTTAGTTTCAGTTCACATTTTACTACTGTTATTAAATAATGAAATGTGTTATTAAATAATGTCAGTAATTTGTTCGTACTGTGTGTTTGGGAAGCTTGTGTTTGCTCTGTATGTCAGTGAATGAAAATTTGTGATTGTGTCAGTGAACAAGTGAAATGTATTTAGCTGTCTTTGGTTCATTTTCGGTTTTATGGTTGTGCAGCAGAAATGTACGAGAGTTGTGAAGGGTTTGTCTTTTGTTCAAGGGTGTCTTTATATACTGTTGTGAATGAATTTGCAGGAAGCTTTGAACATTTTTTCTCGTCACTGTGAATGTTTGTGTCTGTGTGTGAATGTGTATTCATGTTCATAAGAAAGAGTTTGAACATGTGTGTTTGACAGTGTGTATGTATGCCTTAATGCTGTCATCCTGTAACCAAGGGGAGCTATTTTTCATGATGTTCACAGCTGTCAGAGGAAGCCCGCAATAAATCTGAAGGAGGATTACATCCCCGTGACATTGACGCCTTCTGGATCCAGCGCAAACTGAGCAAATACTATCCTGATGATCCCACCACTGCACAGACCAAGGCACGGGAGGTGCTGGAAATCCTCAAGGTTAGTGTGGCAGTCTGTCAGAACTTGACCATACTTCTCCATTCATTTTGTTGTCTGATATGCTGCCTATCCGCAACCCCCTCTATCAGGTAGCTGGGAGCTGTTAGCGTTGCAGTCTGTCAGAACTTGATCATACTTCTCTATTGTTGTCTGATATACTACCTGTCTACAGCCCCCTGTTTGGTAGCCAGGGGCTCTTTCATAATTCATAAGTAGTATCCCCACCTTCTGGAAATCTTATGCTGGCAATCTCTTTTCTGTTGTTCTGTTTCTGGTGTTTATCATTTATTTCTGTCATCTCTTGCCTTTTTGATTTTCTATCTTGCAGCCCATTCACCAGTATTTTTCTGGAAAGCCTTGAATATTTTCTGTCTTTTTCTGCAATGGATGACAGAGTAATCTTACTGTGTTGTATTATTTTTTGCGCCTAGGATGTGTGAGTTGGCTGTTGGCAGTTTTTGGTTTTGTACGCCTGTTGTTATGTATAAGTTTGTATATGATGTATAATAATGTTTAGGTTAGTGTTTTTTACCTTCTGGTCTAAAATCAATGTTCAGTGTTGGAGGGATGGCCTGGATTAACGTACATGAATATGAGTTTTTTTGTTTTTTTTTGTTTTTGCTTCTTCAGATTCTGTGGGATCGATGTTGACAGTTTTCAGTCCTGATATGACCATGTATGGTCATCTGGGTTGCAAGCAACAAAGATAATAAGGATTTAAGGTGGATATTATATCAGTGGGGCAGTTGAAAAGATGGAACTTCGTACCATAGGAGCGCTTTGTTTCCTTTTTTGATTTTATGTATGTTCTTGGTGACTGTTCAATTCAAAATCTCTTGTGTGTGAGTTTCTGTGACTTCACATTGACATAAATGGTATTTCTGCGATGTTTTCAGACAGCTGGTGATGACCGTGAGTGTGAAAACAAACTGGTGATGCTGCTTGGTGTTACACAGTTTGAATTCATCAAGGTTTTGCGACAGTACCGACAGATGAGTAAGTCTCTTTTTTTTCTTCTGCAATATGTGTGCTTTTGTGTGCGTGTCAGTGGGGTTATTTTATAACACACTGCCAGGTAACTAAAGACAGATCTAGATAGACAAGAATGCATGGATGTGCACTCATGCATAGGCATACAAACATACATTCATTGATTTAATATCTCTTAACATACAGTGTGTTATTTGTATCTTTTTGCAGTTCAATATCATCAGTCTTAACTCTTTCCCCAGGTCGCCAAGGAATGCCTGTTATACATGTGTATGAAGGTGTTTTTCATCCTCCTTCAGAATATGTCTGTAGCTAAATGTCTCTAATGACAGCTTTATAATTCTGTGGTCCACAGTCCTGTTCTGCACCCTGCTGGCCTCGGCTCAGACGGCGGCCGAGCGCAGCAAGATTGAGGAGCAGATGGAGGGGGACGTGGAGCTGTCACGCATCCTGCATTCCCTTCAGGAGACGGACCAGGACGACCTGGTCACGGAGGAACGGGCACGACGCCAGCAGGCGCGACAGTCACGCGTGGCCGCCGACCTGGAGTCCATGGATGTGGATGAAGACGTGGTGAGTGGCACAGCAGTAGGTCTGTTGTGGTTGTGAGGAGGTTTGTGTGTGCTTGTGGAGCCGTTTGGGTATGGAATCATGAAGGAAATGTGATGTAATTATTTGATTCTTTTTAAAAAAAATTATATATGTTTTTTTATATGCACGTGTTTTGTCTGCATATTTTAAAACATACACTGGCTGTGGACCTATGTTTTTTGTTCTAGACTTTGTCCATAACTCACTGTACCATCGTTTTTTTTCACATTTCTTTTTCAGTGAAACTTTTTATTCTTATTTTCCCAGTTACGGTATAAGCCAGGTGAAGATGTGTTTGCTTTTGGAGCATGTCTTTCTTATCTTAGGAGAAAATGAAACTGTTGAAGATGAGAATGAAATTGGTAAGGACACATCTATACACTTATCTAGTTCTTTTCTGCATTATCCAGACTAGAATATGTCTGCAGACCAGAATCTATGTTGACAGGAAGTAGGACCAGTGCAGACACTGGACTTGGATGATCTGACCTTCACTCAAGGGTCACACTTCATGGCCAACAAGCGCTGCCAGCTGCCTGATGGTTCTTTCAGGAAACAGAGGAAAGGTAACTGGTTACTGTGTTAGATAACAGTGTGTGTTTGTGTGCACATGTATGGTGTGTGCATGCGTGGGTGTGTGTGAGTGCGCATGCATGCTTGTGTACATGGGTGTGTGTGTGTTTGAGAGGAGAGAGGATAACAAATTTTCATTCCTTTGTTATAGTTTCTTCAGGTCATTGTTTTCAAAAAGCAATTGCAGTTACATACACTCTCTAATTTGGTCAGGGAGATGAAGATTGGATTCTAGACTGACTAGTTCAGTTGATGCATTGTAAATACGACAGCAGGTTGATATCCATTGCATATTGAATCATATATGCATCTGTCATTTGGTTGCTGTGTGTGCCAGGCTTTGTGTGATGCTGTTGTGTGTAGTGGTTACAATGGAAGCTAATTCAGGGAATTCTTTACAGGGTATGAAGAGGTGCATGTGCCAGCTCTGAAGCCAAAACCATTTGATGATGATGAGGTGAGTTAATCATAATTGTTTACGTCTATTTGTTGACAACTAAATGGTGTATGGCATTTAGTATGACTGTCTGTGGGTGTACATGTGTGTGTGAGTATGTTTGTGCATTGTGTGTGTGTGTGTGTTTGTGTGTGCATGCAGATGGCTGATGGGTGTGATAGTTGTGTAGTTAAGAGAGAGATTTTTTCCAATGTCCCAGGTTGACACGTATGGTGCCTGAAACCCTTTGTGTATATACCACATGCAGACAATGAAATATGTTTGTTTGAGGTTATGTCAGCCAGCATGCGCCAACTGCAAGAATCGGCAGCAAGTTCATGTTGATTGAATTATAGAAGATGATTTTGATATGCTTCTAAAACAGGACAGTTTCTTTAATCATGATAAATATGAGCATAACAATGCTATATTGGTTGCACAGGTAACTCATTCAAATACAGTGACCTCATTTCAAGTTATTAATTTCAATTTATGTCACATACTTGTGTTGTAGAACTGATTGCATTGTGCACTGTGGTGTGTGGTTTCAGTCGCTGGTCCCCATTGACCGGCTGCCCAAGTATGCGCAGCCCGCCTTTGACAGGTTCAAGAGTCTGAACCGCATCCAGAGCCGACTGTTCAAGGCTGCCATGGAGACTGACAACAACCTGCTGCTCTGTGCACCCACCGTGAGTATCTCTTCCCTGTCAGCGAACTGCTGTTGCCAGATTTTGTATGTGTGTTGTTGTAATCTGCGTATTATATATGGCCATTTTTACCCCGTCATGTAGGCAGCCATGTTAAGTTTTCGGGGGTGTGCATGCTGGGTATGTGTTCTTGTTTCCATAACCTGCTGAACACTGACATGGATCACTGGATCTTTTGCGTGTGTATTTGATCTTCTGCTTGTGTATACACGCGAAGGGGGTTCAGGCACAAGCAGATCTGCACATATGTTGACCTGGGAGATCGGAAAAATCTCCACCCTTTACCCACCAGGCACTCTTACTGAGATTTGAACCGGGGACCTTTAGATTGAAAGTCCAACACTTAAACCACTCAGCTATTGTGCCCATCGTGTATTATAAATGATAATGTTTGTGTTCAGATTACTTTAAAAAAAAAAAAATTCTGTGGCGAAAATCAGTGGCATGTTGTAGGTTTATACACATAATTATGACTGTACTGGTGCCTTATTATTGTCGTTAACAGGATTGTACAGTCACATCATAAAATCTAGTGACACATAAGAGTGATGAAATCTTCTGTTAGAGTCATTTATGGAAATTAATAGATTCCTTACAAATGTTAGTTTTCCATAAAAATTCACAGTTGTCCCTGTAAAGTACTGCGCAAGTTTGTAAACAAAGTTTCAGAGATATTCATGAAGTATCCTTGTCATGGAAGTGTTGCTCATGGAAGTGTTGTCATTTGTAGAACTAATTGTTGAGTCGTTTATGCAAACAAAGTGAGTGTGTTATATGACTGAATCTTGTCCGTCCAGCATCAGTAAATCTGTTTATGTATGTGTTAGTCTTGAAAGCTTTGTTTTATTTTATTTTATGCAGTGGAACTATCAGAACAGTATTTCTCTCTGCTTACCCCTGACTCAACGACACATGTAGTGTTGGGATAAAAACGAGAGATACATGAAGTTTGTGGCATGTTGCTCTTGGAACTCTTGACGCTTGCAAGATGCTTAAGAGGACAGGACCTGCCATACATTTCTTATCAGCTTCATATTCAGTGGGAATTGTGCACTGCAGGTAGGGAGTGAAGAAACCTTTCGAAACATAGAGGATGCTGTGCTGACCTTTAAAGGAACTGACCAGAGCGTGTTCCTGATTGTGGTTGTTGCATATGGCTTTTGTTTGTGGTTGTCATGTGCGGCTTGTTTTCCAGGGTGCGGGTAAGACCAACGTGGCTATGCTGTGCATCATGCACGAGATTGGCAAGCATGTGAACGCTGATGGCACAATCAACACGGACGACTTCAAGATCATCTACATTGCCCCCATGCGCTCCTTGGTTCAGGAGATGGTGGGAAACTTCACCATGGTGAGTGACTCCTGTGCTGTATTCATGATAAGTGCTTTCATATATGTATTTTATTTAGTCTCTGTGTGTGTGATTGGGTGTGTGTGTGTTAGTGGGTGTGTGAACATATGAAATGTAAGAACGTTTAAGTTTGACATGGTGGATCACCGCCACCGAAAGGGTTAAAACCATGTGCCGACCACCAATGTGTGCTGTGCTGACCACCATTGTAAGGGCTGTGTGCTGTGCTGACCACCAGTGTAAGGGCTGTGTGCTGTGCTGACCATCAGTGTAAGGGCTGTGTCCCTGTGCTGACCATCATTGTAAGGGCTGTGTGCTGTGCTGACCATCAGTGTAAGGGCTGTGTCCCTGTGCTGACCATCAGTGTAAGGGCTGTGTCCCTGTGCTGACCATGAGTGTTAGGGCTGTGTCCCTGTACTTACCATCAGTGTAAGGGCTGTGTCCCTGTACTGACCATCAGTGTAAGGGCTGTGTCATGTGCTGACCACCAACGTAAGGGCTGTGTCCTGTGCTGACCATCAATGTAAGGGCTGTGTACCTGTGCTGACCATCATTGTAAGGGCTGTGTCCCTGTACTGACCATCAGTGTAAAGGATGTGTCTATGTGCTGACCACCAATGTAAGGGCTGTGTCTCTGTGCTGACCACCAACATAAGGGCTTTGTCTCTGTGCTGATCATCATTGTAAGGGCTGTGTCCCTGTACTGATCATCATTGTAAGGGCTGTGTCTCTGTGCTGACCACCAACATAAGGGCTGTGTCTCTGTGCTGACCACCAACATAAGGGCTTTGTCTCTGTGCTGATCATCATTGTAAGGGCTGTGTCCCTGTACTGATCATCATTGTAAGGGCTGTGTCCCTGTACTGATCATCATTGTAAGGGCTGTGTCCCTGTACTGATCATCATTGGAAGGGCTGTGTCTCTGTGCTGACCACCAACGTAAGGGCTGTGACCATATACTGACCACACCATGTACCTCTCTGTGTCACAGAAACTCCAATCATACGGCATCAAGGTGGCCGAGCTGACCGGGGACCACCAGCTGACCAGGGAGCAGGTGAACGAGACGCAGATCATCGTGTGCACCCCGGAGAAATGGGACATCATTACCCGCAAAGGGGGCGAGAGGACCTACACCCAGTTTGTCAAGCTCATGATCTTTGTGAGTCAGTCCTTCCTGCTTTCTTGTTGGTGTGGGCAGAGAACTGTGTCAGTGTCGGTGTGTACACAGAGTAGGCATTTGGAATTTTCATGTGACAAAGATATTGCAAGGAAAAAATAACATATTTTTTTAATATGTAACATTTTTTTTAGGAAGAAAAAATCTGCTTTAAAAAAAAAAAGAAGATTTAGTAGAATGTCAGAGTCAGGGAGCATTACCTAATGGATGTATTGTAATGTTTGAGTACTCCATCTCATCCTGTTATGTTGTTGAGAAAATAGAAAAGAAAAGTAGGCAGTGTGATCAAAAGGAGGGCTAAAATCTTGAGTTCCCATGTGCAGAATGAGCTTAGTATGCATTTCAAGAACATTTCAAGCACAGCTGTTGGGTTTTGTTCATCAGGTGTTGATAGCATCAGTGTGAGCATTTTAACATCAGTGAATGTATTCCAGAATAGAGCTGCTCAGACTTGAAAGCAGTGTTGAGACAATTTTTTGTAAGACCACTTACGTTGTAGGCTGCATGTAAATGATTTTTAAATGTTCTTTTTCAGAACTGATGGCTTTTTTCTTGTGATACTGATGTTAGAATTGTTAAAATTGGATAGCAACTGTTGGTTTTGGATGACTGGCTACCGTTTTATGATGACAGGAAGGCATTTATTAAAAAAGAAAAAAAAAAGAAAGAATAATCATGAATATTGAATTTGTCATGTGTCAGGATGAAATTCATCTTCTACATGATGACCGTGGCCCTGTGCTGGAAGCTTTGGTGGCAAGGTAAGTCTTTCTCTGCTTAGAGTACGCGCTTCATTTATTGGGTGACTAGTCTTTCACTGGTAGATCTTGCTCAGAGCATTGAACACCAGACGTAATAATTTTCAGAATTTTGGTTGAAATAAAGATAAAAGACCATCACAGCAGCAATGGAGTCGGGCTCAGTGAGTTGGATTACAAGTTTTTGTGGAATGCTTTCGTTCAACGGTATGTGTGTTGTGTGTGCTTGAGTCTTAGCATAGAAACGGTGTGGCATCCCGGCCATGTGTTAGTTCTCACACTCACACAACGGTGCCAGTGTGATGTGTCTGCGAATATTTGCATTCACATGAGGGAATCTCTCTCTCTCTCTCTCTCTCTCTCTCTCTCTCTCTGTATATATATATATATATATATATATATATATATATATATATATATATATTTACACACACACACACACACACACACTCACTCACACACACACACACACACACACACACACACACTTGAGCTAATCAACACTGCTATGAAAAGTACTACGTGTATACGACTTTGACTACCGCTTCTACTATCACCACAATTGCAACTACACCTAACGCTGCTGCTATTACTGTTGCTATGTTTCTTAACTCTTTTTATGTTTCTAAATATCAAATGTGACTTTCTTCTGCGACGCTGCTAACTAGAACGATTATACACACAAGTCACCACCAGTTCACTGCAATGACTCAGCTTCCTGGCACAGTGCCAGTGTGTAGCATCTATCTGCAGATCATTCCAAATGAAGGAAAAGTTTATGCCCAATGTGGAATTGCTGGACAGGATTATCACTGTCATTGTTATTATGATAATTGCAGATATAATTATAGTGATTTTAATGCTGCTGCTGATCTCTATGCTTGCTTATTGTGATGATTTATGAATAGTGTGATTATATTGCTGCTATTGATTTTTATGCATGTTTATTGTGATTTTACACAATGGTGATTTTTGTGGTGGTGATGATCTTGATGTTGGTGAACAGGGCCATATGTAACATAGGGACAACCCAGGAAGATAAGTGATGAATATAATGATGATGATGTTGATGTCTGTGAACAGAGCCATTTGTAACATAGAGACAACCCAGGAAGATATGTGATGATGATAGTGATGATGATGTTGATGTTAAAGTCTGTGTAAAGGGCTATCTGTAACATTGAGACAATATAGTGATGATGATGTTGATGTCTGTGAGCAGAGCTGTTTGTAACATAGAGACAACCCAGGAAGATATTTGATGATGATAGTGATGATGATGATGTTGTCTGTGAACAGGGCCATCTGTAACATAGAGACAACCCAGGAAGATGTGATGAATATAGTGATGATGACGTTGATGTCTGTGAACAGGGCCATCCGTAACATAGAGACAACCCAGGAAGATGTGATGAATATAATGATGATGTTGATGTCTGTGAACAGGGCCATCTGTAACATAGAGACAACCCTGGAAGACGTGATGAATATAATGATGGTGATGATGTTGATGTTGTGTTGATGTCTGTGAACAAGGCCATCCGTAACATAGAGACAACCCAGGAAGACGTGATAAATATAGTGATGATGTTGATGTCTGTGAACAGGGCCATCCGTAACATAGAGACAACCCAGGAAGACGTGATGAATATAGTGATGGTGATGATGTTGATGTCTGTGAACAGGGCCATCCGTAACATAGAGACAACCCAGGAAGACGTGATGAATATAGTGATCACGATGATGTTGATGTCTGTGAACAGGGCCATCCGTAACATAGAGACAACCCAGGAAGACATCCGCCTGGTGGGTCTGAGCGCCACTCTGCCCAACTACGAAGACGTGGCCAACTTTCTCAGAGTGGACCCCAAGGAGGGACTCTTCTTCTTTGACAACAGCTTCCGCCCTGTGCCTCTCGAGCAGCAGTTCATCGGCATCACTGAGAAGAAGGCCGTGAAGCGGTTTCAGCTGATGAACGACATTGTGTATGAGAAGGTCATTGAGCACGCCGGCAAAAACCAGGTGATAAATTGTTGAAAGTAGATGTGGTTTTCTGACACAATGTTGATGAAAATGGATGTGGTTTTTTTGATACACTGTTGATGAAAATAGATGGGGTTTTTTTTTTTGGGGGGGGGTGTTGTTTTTTTACAAACTGTTGATGAAAATAGTTATGGTTTTCTGTATTACATCATGAGTGACTGATTTATAGACCTATTTGGTTTTGATTGAATTTGCTTTGGAAGGTTTTCCAGGAAGTGAGGGGGCAGTGTTTGAACTACTTGAGTGTGGTGGCTAGGGGTTTACATTCTATATTGGCAGAGAATTTGTGCAAACGCAAATGCTCTTGCACATGCACACGCAGTAAATTTGGGGCCCACACAACGTTCGTCTCTTCAGCTGTGAAATAAACAAGTTTGTTGACACTTTTTCACTTGATATAAGACAGCTTATTTCTTCTTAAAAGAAAGATTACAATTTAGAAATGCTAAAGCACATTCTGTCATAAATATTTTGGCATGTTGGCATGTTTGTGTGCATGTCTCTGTATTTAAGCACTTTGCGATTCGAAATCGGCAGAAAAAGGAATGGAAAGAGGAGACAGACCATAGACATCTCACCAACTGTCCCAGGTTCATCATACTTTGTTAGGACGGGTCACAGTCTGTTCTGATGTTACGCAGACATCAAACGTTTTCTGATATGTTTTTTTTGTTGTTGCTAAACCACCTGCCAGCTTTCTTGATAGCCACTTGATAGTTTTGTGACATGTATGGTGTATTGAGCAATGGGGTTGGGGAAGTGAGTCGAACTGTGAATCTCAGAAATGCAAGAAATGTAAACAGAGCACCAAGAAGATTCTGTACAGAGCAAAGCAGACATAACCTTTAGATAGCAAGCAGCCTCCTAAAAAAACAGAATTTGACTTTGTTGCAGGTAAATATTTTGCGTGTACTACGTAACTAACCATTGCATGTATACTGTGTAGGTATACGTTTTATGTTTGCTTTTTAGGTATATGTTGTATTCATCCCATGAAAATGATCGTTGTATAAATGATGTTCAGGCAGATGTTGTATGCATTTTGTGTAGGTAAACGTTTTTTTAATTAATGCTGTGTATGAAAATGGTTGTATGAATGCAGGTGAACATTATAAGCCGATGTGACTGAGTGTCTGAGAGTTCCTTAAAAAAATTCAGAATGAAAGAAAAAACCAGAGATGTTCTTTTAAAGATGCAAGAAGTTTTGTTGTCCCTGAAATCGCAAACTGTGTTATCTGTGGGTCCCAAGGTCCTGGTGTTCGTGCACTCACGCAAAGAGACTGGGAAGACGGCGAGGGCCATCCGTGACATGTGTCTGGAGAAAGACACCCTGGGTCTGTTCCTCAAGGAGGGGTCCATGTCCACAGAGGTGCTGCGCAGAGAGGCCGAGCAGGTCAAGGTGAGCTGCTGATGCTGGCTTGGGAGGCTCTTGTGTCTTTTTTTTTCTTTCTTCGTTTTTATTGTGTTTTGTTTTTTTTGTTTTTTTTTTTAAGATAATGAATGTTGGGAGCTAGGTGTTGTTGCCTTCTGAATTTGTGGTGGGTCTGATATTCTGTAAGTTACTTACTTCCTTGCAGGAGTGTGGGATGTGGGGGTGGGGGGGAACAGGCATTGCGGTTGGTAATGATGACCACCTCCTCCCACCCCTACCCTGTCTCCTGCATTATTTACTGTGTTATTATTATTGTTATTTATTTTTCAAAATGATTATTTTTATCACTTTTGTTCTTTTTTTGTGATTGCTACTGATTGGATTTTATTCTTTATTGTTATTATTGATATTATCATTTTTATCAGTATTATTATTGTTGTTATTGTCATTTGCACGGGACCAGCTGTTGGCTAGCCCCAAGTGTAGCAGATTCTTACACCATGAAGCTGGCTGCCAATCAGTATGAGGAAGAAGATATTTATTCTGGTTCTCTCCCATGAAGTATGATTTTAGAGAATGCTAATACGTTTTCTGTTGCCATGTACTATGTTTTCTGATTTTCTTTCAATTCCTCTACAATCTGCCATCAAAGACAGCACTGAAAACAAAAGAGAAGGGAAGTAATATACTAAGGGAAACCACTAGGTGTACCAACTTTCATCGCTTGCGCATTAGTATTTTGCACGGGACAGGAGTCGGACCCCTTCTGGAGCCTGCACCAGTCATTTTGTGCATCTGGGTATTGATGCAGAAGATTGGTTTTATTCAGTCGATAGATACTGGTATTATTTGTGGAGTGATGGCCTAGAGGTGACGCGTCCGCCTAGGAAGTGAGAGAATTTTAGCGCGCTGGTTCGAATCACGGCTCAGCCGCCGATATTTTCTCCCCCTCCACTAGACCTTGAGGGGTGGTCTGGACGCTAGTCATTCGGATGAGACGATAAACCGAGGTCCCGTGTGCAGCATGCACTTAGCGCACGTAAAAGAACCCATGACAACAGAAGGGTTGTTCCTGGCAAAATTCTGTAAAAAAAAAAAAAAAAAAAATCCACTATGATAGGAAAAACAAATAAAACTGCACGCGGGAAAAAATCAAAAAACTGGGTGGCGCTGTAGTATAGCAACGAGCTGTCCCTGGGGAGACCAGCCCGAATTTCACACAGAGAAATCTGTTGTGATAAAAAGAAATACGATACAAATACACATATTTGTGCATCAGAATTGTTTTCACTGTGTTTCAGAACCATGAGCTCAAAGACCTGTTGCCGTACGGGTTTGCCATTCATCATGCTGGAATGACCAAGTGAGTGGTGAACATAAGAGTTGTTCAGTTGTGCAGTACAGATTGTATCTAACAGTACCCAAGATGGCAGAGGTTTACTCATCAGCTAATCTTCAAATATATATGAAATTAAGATAAAAGTTAAGTAGAGAAAGACATGTGACAAGGTGTGTATGCTTTTGAATTTGTGATGGATAATTTACTGGACAGTTGATTTGTGTGGAGTAATGAACTTTACAAGGTGGATTAAATGTTAGGTATGCAGGTTGTGAAAACTGAATGAATACAGAAAAGTGAAAACACGATTTGAGGTTGAATGCTACAAGTCGAGTATTGCCTTGCCTTGCCTTGAACTGTTCAGGGTGGATTGAGTGTTAGGTGTGCAGGTTGTGAAAACTCTAAAAAACAGAATAGTGAAAACACTATTTGAGGTTGAGTGATACAAGTAGAACATTGCACTGTTCAGGGTGGATTGAGTGTTAGGTGTGCAGGGTGTGAAAACTCTAAAAAAAACAAAATAGTGAATGAGGTTAAATGATAAAAGTGGAGCATTGCACTGTTCACAATGGACTGAATTTTTCCTTTTTGATATTTACATATGTCTAGGTCTTATTTTCAAGATTTGGCATAAATGCTCATAATGATAATAATAATAATAATGATTGATTGTTCGGTGTGCAGGTTGTGAAAACTCTGAAAACAGAATAGTGAAAACAATTTTTGAGGTTTGAGTGATACAAGTAGGGCGTTGCACTGTTCAGGGTGGATTGTATGTTAAGTGTGCAGGTTGTGAAAACTCTGAAAACAGAATAGAGAAAATACTGTTTGAGGTTAGGCGCTGCGAGTTGAGTATTGCACTACTCAGGGTGGATTGAATGTTAGATGTGCAGATTGTGAAAACTGTGAAAACGCTATTTGAGGTTGAATGATACAAGCTGAGCATTACACTGTTCACAGAGGATTGAATGTTAGGTGTGCAGAAAACTCTGGAAAACAAAATAGTGAAAACACTATTGGAGGTTGAAAACAGAACAGTGAAAATACTGTTTGAGGTTGAGTGATAGAAGTGGGGTGTTGCACTGTTCAGGGTGGATTGAATGTGAGGTGTGCAGGTTTTGAAAACTCTAAAAACAGATTTGTGAAAACACCTAGTGGTGAAAAGTGAGGCTGTGAAAACTGTAAAAAACAAAAGAGTGAAAACACTATTTGAGGTTGAATGATACAAGCGGAGCATTGCACTGTACAGGGTGGGTTGAATGTTAGGTGTGCAGGTTGTGAAAACTCTGAAAACAGAATGGTGAAAACACTAACAGAGTAGTGAAAACGCTGTTTGAGGTTGAATGCTACAAGTGGAGCGTTGCACTGTTCAGGGTGGATCGAACGCTGGTGGAGGACTTGTTCAATGACCGCCACGTGCAGGTGCTGGTGTCGACGTCTACACTGGCCTGGGGGGTGAACTTGCCGGCCCACACAGTCATCATTCGGGGCACGCAGATCTACAGCCCTGAGAAGGGGCGCTGGGTGGAGCTCAGTGGTCTGGATGTCATGCAGGTGTGTGTGGGGGCGTGGGTGTGTGTGTGTGTGTGTGTGTTGGTGGGTGGGTGTTCTTATGTTTGTGTGTGTGTGTGTGACCCATGAGGGTGTGCATGTGTGTGTCTGTTCATTGCAGTTTATATGTAGTTATAAATTTACCAGGTTTGTGTTTGTGTGTGTGAGTGTGTGTGAATCAGAATCATATTTATTTGTCATGAAAACTGTACATGAAAGGTTTGTGTGTGTGTGCTTGTGTGTGTGTGTGTGTGCGCGCGCGCGCACTTGTGTGTGTTGTACGTGTGCATGAGGGTGTGCGTGTAGGTTCATCCCTGTTTACAGTTATAAATTTGCCAGGTTTGTGCGTGTGTGTGTGTGTGTGTGTGTGTGTGCGTTTTTTTTATATCTCTGCGTGTGTGTATGTGTGTGTGTATGTGCACATGAGGGTGGGTGTGTATGTTCAGTGCTGTATGTCCAGTGCTGTTATACTTATATACAGGTACAGTTATAAATTTACCAGGTGTGTGTGTGTGTGTTTGTGCAAAAGAAAAAAATGAGGGTGTAGAAGCGGAAATTTGCTGGGGTTTCCCACAGAGGTTGTTGAACTAGCATGCACAGTCTGTTGTGCTCCAAAGATAAGTTAAGACATGACAGTGAAATACTGAAATACATAAAATGAGTGTTTGGCTTGATGGGTTTGACTTTGAATGAAAGACTGTCAGCAGAGAGCTTACTGTTTTCTGATTTTAGCTTTTTGATGATGTCAAGATTGTGTGGATAATTACTGACAGCATTCAGGATAGTTGTGGACTGTGAATGGTTTCAGATGTTGAGGGTAAGAAGAGATTGTGTGGATAATTACTGACAGCATTCAGGATAGTTGTGGGCTGTGAATGGTTTCAGATGTTGAAGGTAAGAAGAGATTGTGTGGATAATAACTGACAGCATTCAGGATAGTTGTGGACTGTGAATGGTTTCAGATGTTGAGGGTAAGAAGAGATTGTGTGGATAATTACTGACAGTATTCAAGATGATGAGTGGACTGTGTGATTGGCTTCAGATGTTGGGCCGTGCTGGGCGTCCCCAGTATGACACAAAAGGGGAGGGAATCATGATCACCAACCACGGAGAGCTGCAGTATTACCTGTCCCTCATGAATCAACAGGTAAATATTACATCTGTACATTTTATGCATGTATAATAAATGCATGTGTGCCTCTGGTGTCAAGACATCTAGAGGGGAGGAAGGGGCGGAGCAGGAGTGAAAGGAGAAAAAGGAGAGGAACACTGAACACTGAACACTGAAATGTTTTAATGAAAAGGCCATTGGCCCATGTCAATAGGGGTGGTTACAGGTAAATGCATAGGCGCAACACAAACATAACACTATAAGCAACGAACTTTCAAAGCTTTGTCTAGGAATATAGCCAAGCGCATAACCAATGATTTGTTTTCACTTGCAAAAAGCAATGTCATATTAAACAAGGACGGAGTATTATAATACTTAGAGGGGATATACTGTTGTCTCAGGTCAGCATATTGAGGGCATTGTAACACAAAGTGAACTTCTGTTTCTTTCTGAAAATCACAAAAAGGACAAGACAGCTCATCATCTGTTACATTACGTTTAAAACGTAATTTATGTGTATTGAGTTGTGACACACCAAGTCGTAAACGTGTTAAGCTAATTCTGGCTTGAATATGTTTCAGCTCCAACAAAAATGGTGATAGTACAAGACTACTTTTAAAAGTACGATATAGTGAGAAACGCTCACTGTCTGATAGCTGTAAAGACCAACGTTCTTTGTATTCATTTACCAGTCTGTTTTTTAATGTGCTTAGAAATTCTTTTTCATTTCCCACCCCCTGATTCTCCCAAACCTCCTGAAATCCATATTTATGTAACAAGAAACAAACAGATGTGGCCCATGTATTCCGATTCTGCTGATGGATAAATAGTAACATTTTATATGCTTTCAGTGGTAACCGATGTTCTGGCATTTTGACAATTCTTAGCCAGTACTTGATGCACCTCAAGTATATATTAATATACAAGGGAAATCTGCCCAGTTCACCATAAACCATTGCATTTGGTGTTCTAACACTCACATTCAAGAACCGTTTTAGCGCAAATGTATGCACTTTCTCTATTACATCAAGATTTGCAATCAGACCCCAAACTTCCGCCCCGTAACTAAGCATTGGTTGAATTTGCGCATCAAATAGTTTAAAAAATATTTTTGGGCATTTTTCACCAACTGATCGGAATAACATGAAAATACTAATCACCCCCTTTTTTGCCCTGCCAGCCATATCATGTAATGTATGGGAAAAAGTTAGTTTTGTTGACAAAATGACACCTAGATACTTATACATGTTTACAACTGTCATTTTTGCTTTTCCATAAAACCACCTTTCATTTTCCGATAAGTACCCACCATTTCTAAACACAACAACGTTAGACTTGTCAAGGTTCACAATCAAGCCAAGATTCATGGCCGTATCATATAGCACATTCAGCTGATTTTGCAGACCAGTTACAGAGTCAGATATCAGAATTATGTCATCAGCAAACATAAGAATAAGTATTTCTAGTACATCAGGTATCAGCTGAACACCATGCTTTCCTTTGTTAATAATATCAGATGCTAGTTCGTTGATAAATAAAGAAAATAAGACAGGACTGCACACTTCACCTTGTTTAAGGCCTGTGGGACACATGAAAGCATTACTTAATTCACCGCCTGCTCTAACTCTGGCTTTCACAACATGATACATGCTAGTTATTGCATTATACATTTTTCCGTGTATACCTCTTTTTTCAAGGACATTCCACAAATTTATTCGTACAACTGAATCAAATGCTTTTCTAAAATCTATGAATGCGACATATAATTTCTTATGATAAGACAGTTGTTTTTGAACCAATGCAAACAGAGTAAAGACATGATCGATTGTACTGTATTTCTTCCTAAAACCTGCCTGACTTTCATTTATAACACTGTTCTCTTCAATCCACTTACTAAGTCGTTGGTTTAAAATGTGGCTATAAAGTTTAGAAAAAGGAGAGGAGAGAGAGAGAGTGAGCGTGTGTTTGTGTGTGCATGTGCATACGAATGATAGAGGGGAATGGGCAGTAATCATGGTTTGAAACAAAAAGTGTGTGTGTGTGTGTATGCATGTGTGTGTGTGTGTGTGCGTATGTGTGTGTGTGTGCAGCTTCCCATTGAGAGCCAGTTCATCAGCAAGCTGGCGGACAACCTGAATGCAGAGATTGTGCTGGGCACTGTGCAGAACGTCAAGGAGGCGGTAGACTGGCTGGGTGAGGCTCTTGTATGAACTCATCATCACACAGACATATTGACAAACAAAAACAAGTCCCCATACAAGATGTGATGGTGGGAATGCTTTAAAAACAGAGTTCTATATGCCTCTTTAATGTCATGACAAGTGCAATGTTCAGATGCACAGCCAACTGCGTGAGGCTTAGAACAAGTTTAACCTTTCCCGTACGTCGTGGGTGTGAAATCACCCAGACAAGTGTTTTTGCTCTGTAACTCAAGTAATATTGAAGCCACTTCCACATAATTTCATGACTTTGTCCATAATATAGTTTACTACATATCCACTGAACATTATTTTCTTTTATACATAAACAAAGAAGTTATTAATCAATTAATGTCCCAGTACGTCGTGGGTGTGACGACACCCATACTCCCAAAGAATAAACCTTGCACGCCGTACGTCGTGGGTGTGGAGCCACCCATGCAAAGCTTGCGCGCCACGCGTTGTCGACATGACGTCACTTGGGCTCGCTACAGAGAGAGATGAGAGTGACCTTGTCTTTTGTTGATCGTATCCCGGTTCAAGTCTGCGGCAAGTTTTACTCTAAAGTTGTAACTAATTTCAGAAAACAATATTTATTGCACTAGATATCTTCAACAATATTGAATGAACTGTTTTTCTTGTAGAGAATGATCGGGAGCAACTGATTGATAGCTTTTTATCTAGTTGGAATTAAAGTACCTTTCTAAGAACTGGATATTTTTGTAAGTCTGAAATCAATTGATCTAAAATCTAGTTGATATAGAAATTTTATTCTTATCCTAATCTGTTCAAAGTAGAGAAAACCCGACTATGGCTAAAAAAAAGAAAGATAATTGATATAGAAATTTTATTCTTATCCTAATCTGTTCAAAGTAGAGAAAACCCGACTATGGCTAAAAAAAAGAAAGAAAAAAAAATGCCAGCCAGCCAGCCAGGAATGCCGAGATCTAGGCCAAGGGAAGGGGGGGACTGATACCAGGCTGTTGCTGCTATGTTAGGGTATCTGCCTTGACCGAAAGAGGATGGGCGTGTAGCCGCTAAAAACAAAACAAAACCAACAACAAAAACAACACACAAACACACACACAAAAAAAAAACAAAACAAAAAAAAACACCGTTTTTTGTAAGTAACAACACTCTCTTCTCACGGGCAAAACTTATTCACAATGCGCCTGGTCAAGCACTGGAGTAAATAGCCTACACGCACAAGTGGAAACTGCGCATGCAAGTCTGCTGAAGAAAAGTCAAATTTGCTTTACGGACAGGTGTGGGTTACTGTGCACCCACGACGTACGGCAAGGTCTTATTTCTTCAGTGAAACCATGGGTGCCTACACACCCACGACGTACAGCGAAGGGTTAGTTCGTACACAGAAACCATGGGTGCCTGCACACCCACGACGTACAGCGAAGGGTTAGTTCGTACACAGAAACCATGGGTGCCTGCACACCCACGACGTACAGCGAGGGGTCATTCCTTCTTAGAAACCATGGGTTTCTGCACACCCACGACGTACGGCGCGCAAAATTTTAGGCGACGTACGGGAAAGGTTAAAGAATGCCTGAAAACTTTCCATGTTGTTTTGTTTTCCATGATGATTATAAAAGAGAAAGAAAAGGGATAAACATTCCATTGAAGTACTGCTATAAACACACATCCATGTGACTTGGAACATTAAGCTCTCTTTGCAGCAAATGAACAAAAAAGCATTATGAATACAACTTTTCGAAGTGATTTGTTATTGTTGTCTTAACCCCAACACTATTGGGTATATGGACAGTACTTAGATTTGAACTTCGACATGTGTCCTTTCAAAAAGATCAAACTAGATGAAATCAAATTTCTGTTGTGATTTATTGTATTGCCCCCACCCACACCCCCTACCCTTTGTTTATGCTGTAGGCAGTGCACAAAGTTGAGTTTGGATGTATGTGTCTTTTCAGGCTACATGAAAGATCAAACAACATGAAACCAAATTTCTGTAGTGATTTTTTTTGTTGTTCCCCCATACCGAACCCTTTCACCAAATCCCTAACCCCCCCTACCAGCCTCCCCACCCTGTTGTGTATACTGTAGACCGTACACACAGTTGAGCCTGGGCACATGCACAGAATTGAGCTTGGACATTTGTGTGTCCTTTCAGGCAACACAGAAGATCAAGTGTCATGAAAACAAATTCTGTAGAGATATATCATTGCTGTTACCTGCCACCCCACCATCCCTCACAGCAAACCCCCTCTCCAATCCACCCCCCGATTTGTCATTGTGGCTTCCCCCCCACTACCCACCCACACTCTGTTGTTTATGGAGGCAGTGCACAAAGTTGAGCTTGGACATGTGTCCTTTCAAAAAGATAAGCAACATGAAAGCGAATTTCTATTGTGATTGCTGTTTCGCACCCCCCCCCCCCCCCCCCCCCCACACACACCCCCACTCCAGCCCCCCCAGGCCCCACAAGCCCTCCCACCCTGTTGTGTACGCAGACAGTGTACTAGACTTGAGCATGAATGTGTGTGTGTGTATCCTTTTCAGGCTACACGTACCTGTACATTCGCATGCTGCGGAACCCCACGCTGTACGGCATCTCGCACGACCAGGTGAGGGAGGACCCTTTTCTGCAGCAGCGCCGCAAAGACCTCATCCACACTGCAGCCTGTGCACTGGACCGCAACAACCTGGTCAAGTATGACCGCAAGACAGGGCACCTGCAGGTAAAAACAGCCTTTGGCACTGAGGAGGGGGGGGGGGGGGGGGTCAAAGGTGAGATGGGATGGGAAGGGATTCGCGGAGTGAAAGAAGAAGTTGTAGGTTTTTAGATTGAAGGGGGGGGGGGGGATGGAAAAGATCTGAACTATCTTGATAGATATGGAAATGTTGGAGTGAGAAATCATTATTTTTGTTCCTTTTATGGAAGAAAAAATTCTAAATTTACGCAAACAAAGTGAAAAGGAGGAAGTGGAAATAGATTAGATTTACTGTGACAAAGTCGTTATGTTGCTATTACAATAAGTAGAAAAAAAGAATCCGAAACAAGCAAACATCAACAAAAAAAAATCCCGCAAGAAAAACCCAATGAATCTTATACAAGCAACATCGGTGCGTGTGTGTAAGCATCTGGTACGTATGGGACTGATAAACTGTGAGGATTTGGAGGTGGGATGTATGTGTGTGGTGTATGTGTGTGTGTGTGTGTGTTTGTGAGCTGTTCTGTCATGATACTGAGGTGCTGTGTGTGAGTGTCATCTGTTGGCTGTGAGGCCATGATACTGAAGTGCTGCATCCAGTGATGTGTGTGCTGCGCAGGTGACGGAGCTGGGTCGCATTGCCAGCCACTACTACTGCACCAGTGAGTCCATGGCCACATACAACCAGCTGCTGAAGCCCACGCTGAGCGAGATAGAGCTGTTCAGGGTGTTCTCCCTGTCCTCAGAGTTCAAGTACATCACTGTCAGGGAGGTCAGTCACTGCTGATAGATAAGTGTGATTATAGTGTGCATTTGTATAGCGCTTACCTTGCTGTTCTTAGCACGTTTGACAATGAATGTGCATGAATAAGGTACAGGGATATAGAAAATTAAGATCTTAACTACCTGAAAATTGTTTTAAAACGGTGTAAGATGACTCATAACACACAGCACCACACCTCTGACATCTCACCCTCACACACACATGTATACAAACACACTTGCACACACACACACACACACACACACACACACACACACACACCACATCACCTACACCACCACACCACATCCTTATTCCCTGAAAAATGAGTCTGTTTCTTAGATATTAACAGAACTGCTTTGGCTGTTTTCTGTAGTGATTTTATTATGCTCCTGATCTGCCTTTGGGATATGAGCAGAAAAGGACCTGGTTGATCCAGGGTGGATAGGTCCATGTCCATTCTTGTGCTGTTTGATGTGACTGCATTTTGAGGCAAGGGGTTAACTGAATCCAAACTGCTGTTTGTTCCAGGAAGAGAAACTGGAACTGCTGAAACTGCTGGAGAGAGTGCCAATACCTATCAAGGAGAGCATTGAGGAGCCCAGCGCTAAGGTAAACTTCTGAACCCTTATTAGTATTCTATGTACGTCACAGTCATGTGTGCATGGGCAAGCGTGTGTTAGCTTTTATGTATACCTAGCTGAAATTTAGTGACTTGGTTGAAGACAAAATTTGACAAAAAACAAGAACGCCAGAGAATCGACAGACAGACAGAAAATACAAAAAAACAACTTAGCCGTATAAAGAGCACAGGAACAGGAGTCATAATGGCTGCCGGAAAAAGTTGGCACTAGCCAGCGGGACAAAGGGGAGGTTACTTACTTCCGGGAGGTTGTCGGCCGTAGTTACTTTCGTTTTCTCCGCATAGGCGGATAGTAGTTTGCATAGGACAGGAATGTCAGACCCCTGCCGGAGTCTGCACTAGTTGGGTCACGGTAAGTATGTTATTTAAACGTAATTTTAGATAGAAAATTTCCTGTTCATCACTTGTGTCTTCACTCATAACCTCTTTGTTCATCAGAGTTTGATAGTGTTACTAAAGCAACAGTTTTTAATCCACAGAACGTTTAAATGATTGTCTGATCCAGATGTGAACCACCTCACATCCAGTGACTAATAATGTGTGTGCAGTGACTAAAGGTATATATGCATTGACTAATAGTGTACTTGCATTGACTAAAAGTGTATGTGCAGTGACTAACAGTGTGTACTGACTGACAGTGTGTGTGCGCTGTTTATCAGTGTGTGTGTACCAACAAACAACATTTGTGTAGTGACCAACGATATGAGTGTAGTGATTAACAATGTGTACTGACTGACAATGTGTGTACTGATTATCAGTGTGTGTGTACTGACTAAATATGAGTGTAATCACTAACAATGTCTTCTGTCAAATGGTGTTTGTGTACTAACAATGTGTGTGTGTAGTGACTCACAATATGTGTGTAGTGACAAACAATATGTAGTGACTGATAATGCAATGACGGCATACAGTGACTGAGAGACAATATGTGTAGTGACAAACAGTAAGTAGTGACTGACAATGCATTGACTGACAGACAATGTGTCTGTGCAGGTGAACGTGCTGCTGCAGGCATACATCTCCCAGCTGAAGCTGGAGGGCTTTGCCCTGATGGTGGACATGGTGTTTATCACACAGTCAGCAGGGCGCCTCGTGCGCGCCCTCTTTGAGATTGTGCTGTACCGGGGCTGGGCCCAGCTGGCCGACAAGGCCCTCGCCCTCTGCAAGATGGTCAACAAGCGCATGTGAGACTTTGCTTTTTACAGAGTGGTGGTTGTTAGCAGCGTTTTTGCTTCTTTGATGGTCAACAAGCGCACGTGAGACTTTAAAAATGATAAATAAAAGTGGTTGTTGTTAGCAGGGTTTTTGCTGCTTTGATGGTCAACAAGCGCATGTGAGACTTTTTTTTTCAAAGGGTTTTTTTTTTCCCTCATGCAGTGAAGGTTATATTTTTCAAGAAAAATAACAACACATTTAATCTAATTCCACATAAAGTCATAAAAATCGCAATAACACATAATCAGCTATCATCAAAAAACCAGTGAAGCATTAAACAGTAGAATGTACTTCAAGAAGTGTACCTAAAAGTAGTTGCTGTTAGCGGGGTTTTCTTTATGAAAGTTTAGATGTTTTTCTCTTTTATCATTTTTTGGTTCCCTAAGCAATCTGCCAGGAGGAGATAATGTGTGAAAATATTAATCTTTGCTGGACAAAAGCTTTGGATGAATAGTGAAACTGCTTGTCAGTGGCTTGGGATTGGTTTGTCTACAAGATAAAAGTATGGCTTTGAAGGGGAATTCTTACGTCCTCAGTTTTCATTGATTTAGTGGGTACCCTACATGAGTCAACACCTTGCCTCTCTCGTTCATCAACCAGGTGGCAGTCCATGTCTCCCCTGAGGCAGTTCCGTCGAATCCCAGAGGAGGTGGTGCGCAAGATTGAGAAGAAGAACTTCCCCTTTGAGCGCCTGTACGACCTGAACCACAACGAGATTGGAGAGCTGATCCGCACACCCAAGATGGGCAAGACGATCCACAAGTACGTGCACCAGTTCCCCAAGCTGGAGCTGTCAGTGCATGTGCAGCCCATCACCCGGTCCACACTGCGTGTGGAGCTCACCGTCACCCCTGACTTCCAGTGGGAGGAGAAGGTCCACGGGAACTCTGAGGTGGGTGGGGGTAGTCTGTGTGTGTGTGTGTGTGTGTGTGTAAGAGAGACAGAGTGTGTATGTATGTGTGTGTGTGTGTGTATGTGAGAGAGAGAGCAAGTGAGGTAGTGTGTATGAGAGTGAGTGTGTGGTGTGAGTGATGGTGGTTGGTACAAGTGTTCAACGTGTGCATTTATGTGGGGCGCGGGGAGGTGGGGACAGGTGTAAACACATGTGAGGACCATGCGAGTTGATAGTATGTGTTTTCATGTGTTAATATTATTTAGCATGTATCTTGATGTTAGTGTGTTTTTGTGCATGTTCACCATGTGAGTGAATGGTTTTTTTTGTTTTGTTGATTTTTGTTGTTGTTTTGTGTGTGTGTGTGTGTTAATGTCAGTGTCTGTGTCTTCACCATGTATGTTGATTGTGTGTGTGTGTGTGTGCCAGTGTACATGCATGCATGTGTGTATGTGTGTGTCTTCACTATATGTGTTGATAGTATGTGTGTGTGTGTGTTTTTTCCCACCATGTGTGTGGATGTGTGTTTTCACCATGTGTGTGTATGTGTTGTTTTCACCATGTGTGTGGATGTGTGTTTTCACCATGTATGTGGATGATGTATGCAGGCGTTCTGGATTCTGGTGGAGGACGTGGACAGTGAGGTGGTTCTGCACCATGAGTACTTCCTGCTCAAGAGGTGGGTCATAGTTGGATCTCTGTTTCATGACTTACCACTTGATTTAATGCTTTTATTTAATGTATTTAGTATTTATCTATGTGGGGTAGTTATTTTTATCATTCTTTTATTTATTCATTTTTGGTTACTCTTCTGTAACTCATTTATTTTCTTTGAGTTTACATGATTTAATGTCTTTACTTGGTCTTGTGTTCTAGAGACAAGAGTTTTATCTGTAAAAAGTTCAGATTCCTCTCACAAGTGGAGAGCATTCCTGTAGTGCAGCATTTGCCACCATTTTGTGTTGTTGTTTATTATGTGTTGTGTGTGTGTACTTGCTTTCAGTGTAGGTTTGTATGACTGTAGGGATATTTCTTTATTGACTGTCATGTGGGCTTATGTTATAAGTCTGTACATACATTTGCCAACTTACCTGTTAGTTTTTCTGTCTGTGTGTATACATTACTCATACATTGTACATATAAAATTTCAAGGTGTGTGTATCCATTATTCATACATAATGCATAGAACAATTCAAGGAGAAATGATGTTGATTTAAAAAAAAATTTTTTTTATTGAGATGTGTTCCTCTGAATATTACTCATACATTGTACATAGAAAATTTCAAGTTGAAATAATGGATTTAGATGTGATCCTCTGAACCTTTCTGAATTGTATTAAAAGGTTGATGGAATTGCTGAGCATGGTTTGCTTCTAGTTACATGTCCTAATTTTGTCAGCAAAGTGAGTCTACATTGTTTGATGGGAATACTCAACAACTTTTTTTTATATCTTTAAGTTTTTACTTAGTATTTCTATGTCTTATATGAGTCGTTATATTGACCGGAAGTGACACTGTCTGTTGCAGCAAATTTGCCAAGGACGAGCACACAGTGAAGTTCTTTGTGCCAGTGTTTGAACCTCTGCCCCCCCAGTACTTCATCCGAGTGGTCTCTGACACCTGGATTGGTAAGACGTCTTTCTCTGCTCTCTGCACCATGATCACACTGGTTACAACCACTTTCAGACTCCATCATGATCAAAACTTTTTGTTTAGTTTGGTCAGGTGCTTGGGTAAATAAGACAAGAGAAGGGAATCAAGAATGAAGCCTTATAACTTTGTTTTCTTTTTTTCTTTTTTTTTCTTTTTTTTTTCTTTTTTAATACAAGGAGTAATTGTTGTTGGCCAAACAGAACTGTGTTTTGACAACAGCCATTTGGTTCTGATTGTTGTCTGAACTATGGTATGAGTGGGATTATTTCCATATCATATGGATTTCCTTATTTGGATTTGGGTATTTTTAAAATTATATATTTATTTTACTTTGTTTCTGTATTCAGACATACACTATAGTCAAAATGGCCCCTGGAGACCCCCAGCCGCAAATTTTTCAGTATTACAAAACTCAGTCACTCCCCTACACCTCATGATGGTGTGTTGTGTTCAGGTTCAGAGACCCAGCTGCCCGTGTCATTCCGCCACCTGATCCTGCCGGAGCGCTACCCTCCCCCCACAGAGCTGCTGGACCTACAGCCCCTGCCGGTGTCTGCCCTGAGAAACCCTGCCTATGAGGCACTCTACAGCGAGCACTTCCCTTTCTTCAACCCCATCCAGACACAGGGTAACTTAACCTGCCTCAGCCTCACTTCTTTATAACATAACTTGGGTAACCCACCCATTCTTTAGTAAAAACCTTGGGTAACCCACCCATTCTTTTGTAAAAACCTTGGGTAACCCACCCATCCTTTAGTAAAAACCTTGGGTAACCCACCCATTCTTTTGTAAAAACCTTGGGTAATGCACCCATTCTTTTGTAAAAACCTTGGGTAACCCACCCATCCTTTAGTAAAAACCTTGGGTAACCCACCCATTCTTTTGTAAAAACCTTGGGTAACCCACCCATTCTTTTGTAAAGCTCTAGTGTTAACCACCCATTCTTTTGTAGAAACCTATGATAACCCGCTAGTTTCTAGTAAAGACCTTGGGTAACCCACTCATTTTCTAGTAAAGAACTTGTGTAACACACTCAAGTGAAGACAAATGATGTATTATCATTTGTTGGATGCTCGAGTAACCTTCCCATTTTCTATTTAAGACAAATGATGCATCACAGTTTGTTGGATGCTTGAGTAACCCACCCATTCTGTATTTAAGACACATGATGCATTCTGATTTGCTGGATGCTTTGGATACCCACCCATTCTCTAGTAAGGGCATATAATGAATTATGATGACAGATGTGACGGATGCTTGGGAAACCCACCCATTCTCTATCTAAGACAAATGATTCATTATGAGTTTTGCACACATATCTCAGTTATACTTGGTCTAAACAGACACTCTCTCTGCTTACCCCTACCCAAGCTACTATCATGCTGTGTCAGGACAATAAAGAGAGAGACAGTAATTGTTGACATCATTCTTACATCCAAGCTGTGGAGTATTGACCACATTTGGTAAAGACGGAGTCCGACAAGCTATGAAAATCCCCCCCAAATCCTGTGTGTGGGAATGCCAGAGTCTCTCTCAGTATAAATAGTTTTCCCACCTTCTTGAAATTTTGTGCTAGGAATTTCCTCTTTTCTATCACTTTCTTTGTTTCTGGCTTTGTTCTTTTCTTTCTGTCATCTCTTCCTGTCTTAACTTTCGTCTTGCTGGTCTATTCATCTATTCTCCTAGAAGACGTGTTTTTGTTTTTTTCTGGATTTTAATAATGGGCATTCTTACTATGTTGTGTTCATTTTTGTACCCAGGATGTCTGAGTTGCCTAACAGCAATATTCGGTTTCACGACACATACTTGTTTTTTTTTTTATGCCTGTTATTTTTGTGTGTGTCTACTATGTATAATAATGTTTGTGTTCGTGTTCCTTTTTCTCATTTTTATTTTATTTTTTTATAAATCTGTGGTGAAAAATGGATAGAACGGATAATGTCAGAGGCAGGTCCACGAATATGACTGTACCTTAGCCTTTTTTTTTTTTTTTTTTTTTTAAATTTTTTTTTTATGTGTGTGTGTGTGTGTTTGGGGTGGTGGTGGTTTTTTGGGGTTTTTTTTAAAGGTTCAATGGGATCAATATTGACAGTGTTTTCAGCTCTGATAAGGCCCTGTGTAGTCAGCCGGTCTATACAGAACAAAGATAGATAAATGATAGATGTTGAACTGAAGTGGAGAGTCGTTCTCTCAGCTTACCCCTGCACTGTGTGCTATACTGGTGTGGGACAATAAGGAGAGGCAGAGAAACTGTGGACATTGGCAGGTTGTTTGCTGTCAGTGATGTCTGTTCGCTGACACATCTGCCTGTCCCACATTTTGTCAGATACAAGAACAGTTTGCTTGTGAAGTGCTGTGTGTGAGTGAGTGGGCATATGCTTGTGTTGTCAGATACAAGAACAGTTTGCCCTTGAAGTTTAGTGTGTGAGTGAGTGCGCATATGTGTGTGTGGTGGTATATATGTGTGTGTGTGTGTGTTTGTGTGTTCATGTATAGGCTCACATCTCCAAGGTATACTTGATCTTCATAGATTTTCTCTCTGCTTACCCCTGCCCTAGCTCCAATGCTGTGTCAGGACAATAAAGAGAGAGACAGTAACTGTTGATGTCATTCTTGTGCCCCAGCTGTGGAGTTTTTATGATCACAGCTGATAAAGAGTGAGTCCGACAAGGTTTCAAGTAATTCAACACTTTCGCTTCCAAAGGCGACTTTGGTTGACTAGACACTCAAGTTAAAAGGACCATTTGTAACAAAGCTTGACAGCTGCGGCCAAACCGCACAATAGGAAAGTGACTGAACTTCCTCCCTTGACCAAGTTTGAAGTGAACAAGTCCACTGTGTTCTGATATGCACTGAATCATGTGACTGAGAGCATCTAGTCTAAAATATTTGGTGCTGGGTAATGTTTTTCATACAAAAACTTGGCGGTGAAAAGTTACCTTGAAGAAATGTGTTTCAGCTAAATTATGATTAGCGCTGATGTTTTGTTGTGTTTGTTGATGTTGAACTCTGTGTGTTGAACTGTGATTAATGCTAGTGTTTTGTTTTGTTTGTTTTGATTGCAATGTTTTTAAAAGCGAATATGTTAAATGCTTTTATTTGAGAACATATGTTTATTACTCTTGTTTAATCAAGTAATCCGCATGTGTGGGGGGGGTGGGTGGGTGCGGGTGTGTGCTGATTATCTGGTTGCGGTTTTCCGCAATTTATCTTTATTCTTATCTTATATGTCTGTTATAATCAATATGCAGTGTAGTAGGCTATGTTTATCATTATATTCAAATAATGTTTCTTAATTCTTTCTGTTTTTACTTAAGAATACTAGTTATTACCTGCAGTGTGAGGATGTATGTATGAAACGGTGTATGTGATATTTTTTTGATTTGTATCTTCGTAATATTTGTAAAAGCTGTTGTTGACTTCAACAGTTATGGACCCCATGTTGTTTACTTGTCTATGTTGTGATAATGCACCTGACCAAATTTCTCCAGTTGGAGATAATAAAGTTATTCTTATCTTATCTTATCTTGATGTTGAACTCTTATGTTGCTGATCTCCTTGCAGTGTTCAACTCGGTGTACAACAGTGATGACAACGTCTTCCTGGGGGCCCCCACAGGCAGTGGGAAAACCATCTGCGCCGAGTTTGCCATCCTGCGTATGTTCACACAGAACGCGGACGGTCGCTGTGTGTACATCGCTCCACTGGATGCCTTGGCTCAGCAGGTGAGTACTGGGCAAGGGGAGTGGGGGTGGGCTGCTTGTCCAGGGCAGCAGGTGATAGGGGAGAGAGGTGTACGTAGGACAGAGGGGAGAGAGGAGTACAGATTCTGTTTGCTTGGTTAAACATGTGTTGCTTCATTGGTTTTGATATTATTGTCTTCATGAAGTGGTGGTGGTTTGCTGGTGAAGGGGAACATGCTTTTTTTGTTTGTTTGTTTGTGTGTGAGTATAGGGGGGGTATGCTTGTATGTATGCATGTGTGTGTGTGTATGCATGTGTGTTTGTGCATATGTACACACATGTATGCTTGCATGGGGTGTGTGTGAATATGTGCATGTGTGTGTGCGTGCATGCATGCGTGCAGGTACCTGCATGTAAGAGTATGTCTGTCTGCTGCATTTACCCTCTTTTTGAGCTGTCAAAGTAAGTTGTTGGCTTTCTTTTGAGAAGGAATACTTCAGAAGGGTGAAGTGAATAGGATTCTCCTAAAATAATGTCTACACTTAATTGTGAGTCGCATCAAGGTAAAATAAATTTCCTTTTTTCATATGATTAAAGACAGTAAAGATTACCCTCTCTCTGCTTACCCCTGCCCCAGCTACCATGCTTTGTCAGGACAATAAAGAGAGAGACAGTAACTGTTGACATCATTTGTGTGTCCAAGCTGTGAAATGTTTATTACTGCAGCTGGTACCGAGTGAGTCCAACAAGCCATGAAAGTGTTTTAGAATGCAGAAATAAGTAGACACTGTACTTCTTTATAGTACTTCAGTACAACACAGTATCTTGTGGCCAGTCACTTAATATTGGTGTCCTGCCATCATGCATTATACCATACAAGCCAGTCGTATTGGGTTCACAGCCAACACCATGATCCTTGTTGTTTCCATGTGGGCACACCGTTGTCTGTCAGGAAAGTATGTCCACAACAGGTGAACTAAAGCCACCAAAGAACAGACTGTAATGTGGATGGAGGTATGAGCTAGGAAGCTTGCTGAGCAGAGACATTGGAAATCTGTTCAAATAATGTGTTGATTCAAACTTTATCTCACCCATATCGGACAGTATGCAGCAGGTGATATGGATGACTTGATTCCATTTTGGTCTTCATCAAAGTTTCCATCATCACTTGTTCCATTTCATTTTGTTAAGATATATTTTGGGTCTCCTCTTGTCCTCTGAATTTTGTTTTGAATCAATTAAAAATCAAGTGAGGTATCCTTTATTGGTTAGGGTGCTGCTAATTTGTAGTGTTTGCACCTGATACAGTGTGTGTGGTGTTGGTTCAGGTGTACACCGAGATGCACAACAAGTTTGCCGGACAGCTTGGAAAGAAGGTTGTTCTGCTGACTGGAGAGACCGGCACTGACCTCAAACTGCTGGCCAAGGTATAATGTTTCACAGTCTCTGTAGACTTAATACCTATTTCCTTTTCTTTCTTTTCTCTCTCTCTCTCTCTCTCTCTCTCTCTCTGTTGACATTAAAATTTGATATTTTTAATTTGTTTCAAATAATGAAAGCAGGCATTTATATTTGCATTCAAAAGAAAGGAAGGAAAACAAACGAAACCCAAAATTTTACAATTCAGAATCATGATACTTACTTGTTAGTTGTCAGTTTTACATTCTTCCATTTTTTAAAAACTGTGCATGTGTCTGCGTGGGTATATGGGGGATGCATGTATGTGTGCTTGTGTACATGCATGTGCTGTTTTGAAACAAAACAAGGCAGAGTAGTATGCATACGTTAACACAGACTGTGGAGATGACAGCAGTGAGTGATGGTGTGTGTGCAGGGCAACATTGTGATCAGCACACCGGAGAAGTGGGACGTGCTGTCACGCCGATGGAAGCAGAGGAAGAACGTGCAGAATGTGTCCCTCTTCATCATTGACGAGCTCCACCTCATTGGGGGCGAAGTCGGGGTAGGTACTTTTCATTGGACTTTGCTTTGCATCTATTTTTTTCCCTCAAATTTCATTCTGCCATTGGAGAAGCACACAATAAGTTCCATTCAGAGACTGCCTTAAATCAAACAAAAGTGGTGGTTCTTCAGTGCTGCCCTGTATGGCAGAGGGCATTAATGGGTAGTGAGTAAGTGGAGAAGACAGTATCCATGGCTTATGGTGGACTGTGATACACACACATATATATATAATAGGCACCTATTGCTGCTGTCTGAGAATTATATTTGAGTCTTGTAAGCCGTTCTGACATTATCTGAAAGTTACAAGCTAAGACCAATCATTTCTGTATCTGGGCTGATCTTGCTGGTGTCTGTCACTAGGATTATAGTTGAACACCCCTCCTTCTTTTTTCCTTTCTTTGGCTAGACCTGATATTCTTCGTGTAACGATGTAAGGAATATTTAATTTTATTACTAAGTATGTTTGCATGCAGAGGAACACACATTCATTTGCATATATATGTGTCTGTTTTTGTTTTTGATCATTTGATCTGGCTTGCTGTGATGTTGCTGTGTTTTTTTTGTGTTGGATTCTATTGTTAACTGTGCTGCTTGTAATCTTTACGTATCACAGACTTCACCAATCGCTATTTCTCTTTCTGAGATGAGAAAGAGGTTATGATTCTGACAAAAAGACTGATATTCCTTTTTTCTTCCCCTTGATCAGCCTGTGTTGGAGGTGATCTGCTCACGCATGCGCTACATCTCCTCCCAACTGGAGCGCAACATCCGCATCGTGGCGCTGTCCTCGTCCCTGTCCAACGCGCGGGATGTGGCGCAGTGGCTGGGCTGCGGCACGACCGCCTTCTTCAACTTCCACCCCAACGTCAGGCCCGTGCCTCTGGAGCTTCACATCCAGGTAGACATTCAGAGGGTCCGACAGGATCTCGCGGGGAGGGGGTGGGGGGGGGGTGTTAATGTCAGGTTCTCTCAGGCATGGATGGTGTAGTAGTTCTGTGTTATATGTTTGATTTGTCTCTGCACAAGATTCATCGCTATATAAATACTAATTATTACTATTATTTCCATATTGGTATTTGGCATCTTTGCAGTAGATGTATTGGTATTTATTTCACTTTGTTTTGGTATAAAGGCACATACTTCATTCATATTTACTTTGTTTTGGTATAAAGGCACATAAGTTAAGTGGTCCCTGGTCACAGATGTTTAAGGATATTAAAAGTCAGTTGCTCCAACCAGTGCTGTAATTCATACAGACGCTGATTTATTCGTTGCATTGGAGGCAGCATGTGTCCTAGGGGACATCATCCAGTTTCAAAAACATATCTTCCCATCTTTTTTTGTAGTGGAGGCAGCATGTGCCCTTGGCAGGGGCATCATTGAGTTTGAATAGTATCTCCACCTTCTGAAAATTGTTAATTAGGAATTTCCAGTTTTCTATCAGTGTCTTTGTTCTCTGCCTTTTTTTCTTTTTTCTTTGTTAATCGATGCATCTGTTTGTTTTTTGTTGTTGTTGTTGTTCTACAAAAGCCTTCCTTTGCCCCTTTTGATATGCTTCTTGGATGGCTGTGTTCTGAAACACAGGTAGTGTGAGTGTACACAGTGAGATGGATGGTACTAGCTGACCACCCTGATGTGTTCTGTGCTAACAAAAGGTTTAATTATCATTTTTGTTCCTGATATATTCTTGTTTTCCTGTTTTGAATTTTTTAATCTGGAGGTGACCAAAACAGAATGAACAGGATCTTCAGGTTGCCGACTCTATTAAAAGTGACTGTCAGCCAAAGTCTGACTTTAAAAAAAAAAAAAAAAAAAGTTACATCAGGTGTCATTTCTTTTCCCTAGGGCTTCAACATTTCCCACAATGCATCACGCATCATCGCCATGGGCAAACCAGCCTACCAGGCCGTCATGCGACACTCACCCCGCAAACCAGTGGTCCTGTTTGTTCCGTCGCGGAAGCAGACGCGCATCACTGCCATCGACGTGCTGACGTACGCAGCAGCAGAGCTGCAGGGAGCAACAGACGACAAGGTTCAGAGCCGTTTCCTGCACGTCACGGAGGATGACCTGACCCCCTTCCTAGACAAGATCTCTGACATGGTCAGTCAGCCTGGTGCTCAGCATTAGTTGTCATGTGCAGATGTTTGTCACCATGGTTCCCCCCCCCCCCCTCCCCTGCCCCTCCCTAATCTAGTTCTACTGATCTTTTTCACATTATACTTCTGATTGCTTATGACAGCTGAACAGCATGAGCATCAGAATCACTTCACTCATATTCTTAATAACTGGTTTGCCTGTGCTAAAACAGTTTACAAAATGAGAGCTTATGACAGCTGAACAGAATCGTAATCAGAGTCATTTATTAAATCAAAGTCTTAATGGAAACTCTTTGCCTGCAGAAAACAATTAACGAACGAGAGAATGCATTTTTCCAGCATGGATATTGATCAGTTTCAATCCTTTATGAATACCAGGAAAAGTGATATGCTCAGCATGGCCTTTGATTTGATGAATCTTAGTTGTTCGTATCTTTCCCTTCCCTCATCCATCTTTTTTTCTTACTTCTCTCCCCCACACTCCCGGCCCCCCTTGCCGGCCCCTCACCACCACCCCGCACCCCCCAGTGTCATATATATAAATATATCCAGTGTGGGTGTGAATAGTTTCTGTGTGCATGAAAGAGTGTGTGTCAAGTTGTTTTTTTTTCTCAAATGCTTTCAAGTGTTGTTGTATGCCATCATTTAACACTGTATGCATTTTTTTCATTTTGAGGTGCTTAGAGCCCTTTTTATAGGGAGTTTTCATCATTTGAGTGCAACATCTACAATTATTGTTATACTCCATGATGAAATGGAATTTGACATGCTCCATTGCAGACGCTGAAGGAGACACTGGCCAGTGGGGTGGGTTACCTGCATGAGGGGCTGTCGGAGAGCGAGCGCACCATTGTGGAACAGCTCTTCAACTCAGGGGCTGTGCAGGTCATTGTGGCCACCCGTGGCCTGGCCTGGGGAATGGCCGCTGCTGCCCACCTGGTTATCGTCATGGACACGCAGTACTACGATGGCAAAACGCACTCGTAAGTCTGCTAGTTTTTGTTGGTGTGTGTGCATGCATGTGTGCGTGTATGCATGAGTACATGAGAGAGGGAGATATGCTGCAGAATAGTGTTTGTGTATGCTTGTGCATGCTTTAATTGTGTTTTGATTGTCCTCGTGTGTAAGTATATTGCTTGTCCTCGTGTGTAAGTATATTGCTTGAAGTAGTGAGATGAAAGAAGAAAGTGACTTTTCTAACTTGTAGAAATCAGTAATGTGTAGAGCCTGGTGTGTGTAGCCTGGATTCAAATGAAAATGGAGCCAGTATGTCAGATTATTAATCAGCTGTACATAGACTCTAGCGCTTACAGTGTGTTATAGCAATGGGTTTAGGTGCAGGCTCATGGCTGCTGCTATGCTCTTTCTTGTATATTCTCGGCCTGATTACCTCTGTTTTTGATTCATGCAAGGTATGATCCTGGGACACAGTGGGCATGTAGTGTATATGGAACTGATGGTATATTGTGAGACTGAGAAAACAGAAATTGAAACTGTAAGTGATGCGTGTGCTTCTTTGTGTCATTTGCATGCCTCATTGTGGGTGTGGTTCATTCACACTGCTGTGTATTTTGTGCAGGTATGAAGACTACCCTGTGACTGACGTGCTGCAGATGATAGGACGAGCTAACAGACCTCTGCATGACCAAGAGGGTAGGTTTTGTGTGTTAATCTCCCTTGGCTTTCCAGAAAATTCCACAGTTTTCAGTCCAGTATATTGATAATTGTCAGTTCTGGGATCACTTCCTATGATTGATTATTCATTATTCACAATATTCCTGTTATATCAAGAGATTTATGACTGATCCTCAAACTCGACAATGCACCCCTCTTAATTGACAGTGACGGGGGATGGGAGAGAGTGTCCATGTGATCTTCAGTTTTACAGGTGATAAGTGACCCAGATTCATTAAAAACCCTGGCTGTCATTTTTTGTGTGGTCTTATGTGGAAGCTCAGTGGTGATGTTTCTATTGCCTGAAGTTTGTGAGTGCTTGAGACACTGGACATTGGCCATCAGAAAAGAGAAGAGTTCAGGTTGATTCTCATCGCCTAAAAGAGACATTAAAGTTTGGTCTGATAACCAGGCCTTGGTCACTTTCATGAAGAGTGCTGAATGGGATTATTGCAAATGATGTGTTGCTTGCTGTTTTAATCTATCTCATCTTACTGATTATGTAAAAGAAGTTTTGTCTCCAACACATTACTGGTTGCTTTTATTTGGAGGTTTAATGATTCAGTGTTTTGTTCTTTCCAGTGTAAGGGTCAGTTGTGTCATTTGTCTTTTTTCCATTCCCAGGCAAAGCGGTGATCATGTGCCAGAGTTCCAAGAAAGAATTCTTCAAGAAATTCCTGTTCGAGCCCCTGCCTGTTGAGGTAAGCAGCACCCTGTGTTGTGGTTCTGTTTCTATCCTCTGTCAGAACGAGACTCAGTCACTAGAAGATGCCGGGGTGATGGGCAGGGGGAAAGTTGTTTTGTCAAGAAATGAGGATGCATATGTGGATGTGTATGCTGATAGTGTTGTAGTGTTGGTTTATATACAGTTTGAGTCATGGACTGATATGTGTGATGGTATTGTCGTAATGTGGGTGTGTATATAATGTGAATCATGGACTAACACGTGGTGGTATTGTTGTAATGTTGGTGTGTATATAATTTGAATCATGGACTGACATGTGGTGGTATTGTTGTAATGTCTATGTGTATACATTGTGAATCATGGACTAACATGTGGTGGTATTGTTGTAATGTGGATGTGTATACATTGTGAATCATGGACTGACATGTGGTGGTATTGTTGTAATGTGGATGTGTATACATTGTGAATCATGGACTGACATGTCATGGTGTTGTTGTAATGTGGATGTGTTTACAGTGTGAATCATGGACTGACTTGTGTGTTCTTGTAATGTCGATGTGTATACAGCGTGAATCATGGAAATGTGTTGTAATGTGGTTGTGTATACATTGTGAATCATGTATTGACTTTTGGTTTGTTATTGTTCTAATGCAGATATGTGTATGTGAATCATGTACTGACACGTGTTGTGATACTGTAATGTGGATGTTTATGGAGTGCAGAACTGAGAATGACCATGTCTGGTGGTATTATCGTAATGTGGATGCACTGACCTGTGGTGGTATTGTAATGTGGATGTATATTCGATACGTGAATCATGGACTACCTGAGGATTACCTTATACGATGGTGTTGCTGTGTGCTGTCAGAGTCACCTGGACCACTGCCTGCATGACCACTTCAGCGCAGAGATTGTCACCAAGACCATCGAGAACAAGCAGGATGCTGTCGACTACCTCACCTGGACCTTCCTCTACCGCCGCATGACCCAGAACCCCAACTACTACAACCTGCAAGGTGATTGTTCTCTCACTCACGTGCGATTCTTTTACATGCTTGTCTGTGATTCTTTCTCTCACTCCCCAGTCTTCTTCTTGAATGTTCCACACTTCTCACTCACTGAAGTCACTTCTGAAAAATGTCAGTCTTTCTCCACACCAAATTTGGTATGTTGTTGTCATCTTCTCTTTGATAGTTGATTTCTTTTTTAATTACACATACTTAACCGTGACCCAACTAGTGCAGACTCCGGCAGGGGTCTGACATTCCTGTCCTGTGCAAACTACTATCCGCCTATGCGGAGCAGACGAAACTACGGCCGATAACCTCCCGGAAGTAGGTAACCTCCCCTTTGTCCCGCTGGTTATCGCCCTCTTTTTCCGGCAGCCATCATGACTCCTGTACCTGTGCTCTTCATACGGCTAAGTTTTTTCGTATTTTCTGTCTGTCTGTTGATTCTCTGGCGTTCTTGTTTGTGGTCAAATTATGTTTCCAACCAGGTCACATAATTATGTAGCTCGATTGGGGAATCGTGCTAAAATTAAGGCGCGATCGCAATCGATTCGCTGACACTCTGGGCCCTCTACTCCTGGCCCTCTAAACAACTCAGTGGGTCTGGTCTTTTGCCTTAGACTAGACTGAATCTTTCATCCTTTTATTTTCAAGAACAGTTTCTCTGAAAAATCCTAACTATTGTTGATATTAAGAAGAAGAAAAAAAGAGGACATTGTCAATGGCAGCAAATGAAAGAAACATATCTTACACAGAAAGTGTTGTAAGAATTAGTACAACAGATTCCACAGGAGATGAGTTTCTTTCTTTTTTCTTTTCTTTTTTTTAACCTTGAAATTCAGACAGACATTAAGCAACACTGTTTCTCCGCTTTTTTTTTTTTCCCATGCCTGTTGTCAGCTTGCCATGTTTTGATCTTCTGTTGTGGTGTTGTAGCAGTTAGTAGCAGTTCATCAAACCATGGTGGTGTTTTGTCCAGGTGTTTCCCATCGACACCTGTCTGACCACCTGTCGGAACTGGTGGAGAACACCATCAATGACCTGGAACAGTCCAAGGTAGGAACAGGGCGGAAGGGAAGCATCAACAGGATTGTTGTCAATGATTGGTTGATTGACCAGATAATGGAGGAAACTGATTCACCAGCAATTTTGGAGAGGATTGTTCGATTTCTTTGTGTCAACATCTGAGGAATTTGATCAACTTGCTTTGCTGAATTTATAGATGTTAAATATTCTTTTCTTGTTTTATTAATGTATAAAAGCTGAATTGGATGTGATGTTTGTAAACACTATATACATTTTTTGCAGCAGAATAAGATTTTTAAAGCTGTAAGTGATATGTTTTATCTGATAAGAGTCATACAAAGCAAGACATTTTGTTCAGAAAGCTGAAGCTGTTTCCTAGAACCTTCCTTGTGTGTCAGTGTGGAGAGTGTCTGTTGATCCATGGAATACTGGCTGTGACTGGTGAATGTAAGACTGTAAGGTGTTAACTTCAGGGGATTTGTCACAGTGTGTCAGTGTGGAGAGTGTCTGTTCATCCATGGAATACTGGCTGTGACTGGTGAATGTAAGACTGTAAGGTGTTAACTTCAGGGGATTTGTCACAGTGTGTCAGTGTGGAGAGTGTCTGTTCATCCATGGAATACTGGTTGTGACTGGTGAATGTATGACAGTGAGGTGTTAACTGTAAGGGATTTGTTGCAGTGTATCAGTGTGGAGAGTGTCTGTCGATCCATGGAATACTGGTTGTGACTGTATGACAGTGAGGTATTTACTATGGGGGATTTGTGGCAGTGTATCAGTGTGGAAAGTGTCTGTTGATCCGTGGAATACTGGTTGTGACTGTATGACAGTGAGGTATTTACTATGGGGGATTTGTGGCAGTGTATCAGTGTGGAGAGTGTCTGTCGATCCATGGAATACTGGCTGTGACTGTATGACGGTGAGGTGTTCACTGTGGGTGATTTGTTGCAGTGTATCAGTGTTGAGGATGACATGGATGTGGCCCCTCTCAACCTGGGCATGATCGCTGCCTACTACTACATCAACTACACCACCATCGGTCTGTACACCTACAATATACACTTCTTTTTTCTTTTTCTTTTTTTTTTAGTCTATTTTCGTCTTTAAATATGGACTGAGTAGCAGCTAGTCATTATAAAAAAAACAACAAAGCAACAACAACAAAAAAACAACAATGCACACATACACTAATCATTTGAATTCCTGTTGGGTATTGAACCCAAACTGCTCACAGTTCCAGTTGTTTGTTCTTGATTTAAGTGCTGTTCAACAGCAGCTGGTAATTCTATGTAGTCCATTAAATGGAGGAGGATGGAAGGAGGTTGTTGCGATTAATGCCTTCCCATAGCTGTGAAAATGTTGAAATAGTGGTACCTGTGTTCATGAAAGTCGTCTTGTGTGTTTTTGTCTTTTTTGAGGCCATCTTGATAGGGTCAGAGCCTTCTCTCCCCGCTTATTGCTGCTTCTCTCCTTTCTGATCAGTGTATACATAAGGAACCTTATGCTAGGATGCATGTTTGTAGCGAGATTTGAATATGCTGTGAATGTGTTTGTATTTTATAGAGTTTCGTGAGCTGTGTTCTTTGAAAAAAAATTTTTTTTTTGAAATGTTGTTGATATGTCTTGAAAAGTGTGGTGATGGTTATGTCTGTGACATGATGTGATGTGTGTTGACAGAGTTGTTCAGCATGTCACTCAACAACAAAACGAAAATCAAGGGACTGCTGGAGATTGTGGCCAACGCGGCAGAGTACAAAGACTTGCCCATCAGGCATGGGGAGACGGACATTCTCAGACAGGTACATCTCTTTGAGAGAAAAACAAAACAAAGTGTGCTTCCCTCTTCTCTTTGTGTTGCCTTGCCTGTCACTCTGCTCTTCACTAACTTTTTTTGTCTACCTGAACCTCTCAGTGTTTTTTTTCACTTTCGTTCACCCTGCCAGACTCTCTGAATCTGTGTTTGTTTCTATGTTGTGTGTCTTTCTGCCTGTTTCAGTCTAATTGTTTTCACTTTTGCCAGGGCCTCCAGTCTCATCTCTCCCTTTCTTCCCTCCATTCGCACACATGCCAACACACACTGTTGAAAGAGTGGGGTAAAATGAAACAATATGTTCATCTTCTCTCTCTCTCTCTACTCAGAGTAAATCCATGTCCTTCTAAAAGCAAGCAAGCATGCACACATACATTTAGACTCACCCAGGCAGACACACACTCTCAAAGACCCACACAGGCAGGCACACACATGCAGACACACATGCATGCACACATATACGAGCACACACATAACATGCACTCACTTAACTCTGCTGACGGATCGAACACTGCTGACTGAACACCGCAGACTGACCAAACACTGTTGACTGTTTTCAGCTGGCAGGCAGGCTGCTGAACAAGCAGGCGGCCCCCAAGTTCAACGACCCGCACACCAAGACCAACCTGCTGCTGCAGGCACACCTGTCCCGCATGCAGCTGTCTGCAGAACTCCAGTCTGACACTGAGGAGATCCTCAGCAAGGTCAGCAGTGTGGGTGTGTTGGGAAGAAGGTTGTGTGTGTGTGTGTGTGTGTGTGTGTGCTTTGTTTGTTTGTATGCATTGATGCATTCACAAGTGCATGCATATGTGTACTTGATCTCAGCAGATTACTCTCTCTGCTTACCCCTGCCCTAGCTCCCGTGCTGTGTCAGGACAATAAAGAGAGAGACAGTAACTGTTGACATCATTCTTGTGTCCAAGCTGTGGAATATTCGTGGTCACATCTTGTAAAGAATGAGTCATACAAGCCATCAAAGTGCCCCATCCCATCCCCCCACTGGGACACCAGGGTCCTTTTCAATATAAATAGTTTCCTTACCTTCAGGAAATTTTGTGCTACAAATTTCCTCTTTCTTATCACTCTTCATTTCTGGCTTTTTCCTTGTTTCTGTCATCTCTTTTCTGCTTGCTGGTTCAGTCACCTACATTCATTCTATAAATCGTGGAATATTTTTCGTATTTTTTTGCACTTGATATTTGGGCACTCTGCTGTATTCTTTTTGTGTGTGTGCCTGGGAATAGTATGTGCGAGTTGCCTTCTGGCATGTTTTGGTTTGGTATACCTGTTATTTGAAAAATTGTGTATATTATGTATAATTATGTTTGTGTTATATTATTATAAGTACTCTGGAAAAAAAAAATTAACGGAATGGTCAGTGTCAGAAAGATGTTCTAGGTTTAGTTTCATGAATTTGACTATTCATGCGAAACTTTATTTTCTAGATGTTTTGATAAGGATTAATGAAAAAAAAAGGTTGTACAGGTTGTATATTGACAGTGATTTCAGTCCTGATATGGCTCTTTGCGGTCAGGTCATCTGGACTGTAACCAACAGCGATATTGCATTGTATTTTATTGTATTACTCTTTTTGTCACTACAGATTTCTCTGTGTGAAATTCAGGTTGCTCTTCACTGGGAGAGTGCGTCACTACACTGACTGCAACCCTTTTTTTTTCTTTTGCATTTTTTTCTGCCTGTAATTTTGTTTTCCTATTGAAGTTAATTTTGCAACAGAATTTTGCCAGGGAGAGCCCTTTTGTTTCCATGGGTTCTTTTACCTGTGCTGAGTGCATGCTGCACATGAGACCTCAGTTTATTGTCTCATCCAAATGACAAGCGTCAAGACCACCACTCCAGGTCCAGTGGAGGAGGAGAAAATACTGGCACCAATGGTATTCGAACCAGTGCGCTCAGATTCTCTCTTCATCCTAGGCAGACGAGATACTTTGAGGCCAACACTCCACATTTGTAAATACATGAATAAAAGATGTACACCAACCTGCCGTTGCCTTTCCCCTGTCTAACCAAATGAATAAAAGATGCACACCAACCTGCTGCTGCCTTTCCCCTGTCTAACCCCCTTGTGTGGTTTGCAGGCGATCCGGCTGATCCAGGCGTGTGTGGACGTGCTGAGCTCCAACGGGTGGTTGAGCCCGGCCCTGGCGGCCATGGAGCTGGCCCAGATGACCACGCAGGCCCTGTGGAACAAGGACTCCTACCTCAAGCAGCTGCCCCACTTCTCACAGGACATCATCAAGCGCTGCCAGGAAAAGGTGAACTCCTGTCCAGTCCCAAGTTCATGTGTGTTCGTGTGTTGTGTATGAATGTGTGTGTGTGTGTGCGTGTGTTTATGTGAGAGAAAGATCCCGAAGACAATCTTTGACATGAAATCTTCTTCTTCGTTTCTTGGGCTGCAAATCCCACGTTCACTCATATGTACACGAGTGGACTTTTACATGTATGACCGTTTTTACCTCGCCATGTAGGCCCCCATACTCCATTTTCGGAGGTATGCATGCTGGGTATGTTCGTTTCCATAACCCACTGAACACTGACATGGATTACAGGATCTTTGATATGCGTATTTGATCTTCTTCTTGCATATACACACACAGGGGGTTCAGGCACAAACAGGTCTGCACATATGTTGACCTGGGAGATTGGAAAAAATCTCCACCCTTTATACCCACCAGGCGCCATTACTGAGATTTGAACCTGGGGACCCTCAGATTGAAAGTCCAACACTTTAACTGCTTGGCTGTTGCGCCTGTCGGACATGAATGAATCAATGAACGAGAAGCCTTTCCCTTTTCCAGAGCCTGGAGACGATCTTCGACATCATGGAGATGGAGGATGATGAGCGCAACGAGCTGCTGCAGCTGACAGAGGCCCAGATGGCCGATGTGGCCAGGTTCTGCAACCGCTACCCCAACATCGAGCTCACCTATGAGGTGCAGGAGAAGGAAAACATCCGCAGGTGAGAGTCCTGGTGTGTTGGGTCTGACAGGGGATTGGTGCTGGTCGGGTCGGAGGGATCATCTGTGTCACTTTCTGTCTCATGTGTGTGAACATATATATATTTGTCTGGCTTTCTCTCCTGTTTGCATACAGACACAGACAGACACACACACATGAATGCAGACACAGACACATAGACACAGATGGAGAGGCAGGCAGACACACACACACACACACACACACATGCGCGCACACCACGCACACACACACATGGGGAGAGAGAGAGGGATGTGTGCATGTACAAACTTACATGAACACATGCTCTCAGATCTGCTTCCTTGCAATTCGTGCCCCCTCCATTCACTCCTCTATTTTTCACTTACACTCTCTTTCATATTTGATCTCTGTGTGTAGCCTGGTGTACATGTTCTGATGTTTTGCCATGTTGGTGTTTCAGTGGGTCCACAGTGAACGTGGTGGTGACCCTGGAGAGAGAGGATGAGGTGACAGGCCCTGTCATCGCCCCCTTCTTCCCACAGGTCAGTTGTCTCAGCAGTTTTACACACATCTTAATTCAGTCATCACTCAATAATTAGTTTTGTCTTGTGTATTGCTGGGATAATACCTAAGTTCTGTCCTCTTCAATTCAGTGCAGTCTTTTCTTCCTGAGAAAATGGCCATTCTTTCCTCCATTGCTGTGCCCATTCTTTTGCGTGAAGTAGTCTGTTCAGCAAGTTGATAACAAAAGAATGTGTTCAGTCTGTTCAGGTGAATGGGAATTCTGTTCAACTTATTGTTTCCAAAAAGACTTTGGATGGTGGCATTTAAATATTTAGTAATGTATATTTTATATTTGGCATGTCTGAAGCTTTCACAGAACCAGTTGCCTTTTTGACTTCAAGATTCTAGTTTCAGGTTCTTGTTGTCGATTCCAGATGATGCCAGTGTTGCATTTCATTAAAATTACATTGCTGGATTTCTGTATCTGTAGTTATTTTTAAGAGTCACGCAGTGCATACTTTGCCACCTGTTGTTGATAAGTCTGGTGTGGCTTTGAGATGTGTCAAGTGGTTGGATGTGTGTGAATCAGAATCAGAATCGATTTTAATGTCAATTAAACCTTAACAAGGTTTATAAGACACGCATGCAAAGTTATATGTACCACACACAAAAAGCAAAACAAACTGATAGTGAATGAATATAGGACAATATATTGAATCACTCCAATATGCTATGGCGTTTTTGGCAGCAGCTACTGACAAATTTTCCCAACATTCCCACAAGTTTGTTTTCCAGTATTAGCTGACTGGGTTTAATAATATTGGGAAGGTATTTTTGAATTTTGTGTATGAATTCTGTTCTAATTTCTTTGTGTGTGTGTCTGTGTGACAGAAACGCGAGGAAGGGTGGTGGGTGGTGATTGGTGACTCCAAGAACAACTCCCTGCTGTCGATCAAGCGTCTGACGCTGCAGCAGAAAGCCAAGGTGAAGCTGGACTTTCTGGCCCCCTCGGTGGGCCGCCACACCTACACCGTCTACTTCATGAGCGACTCCTACATGGGCTGTGACCAGGAGTACAAGATTAACATTGACGTCAAGGAAGGTGGGGAGAGCTCCGACGAGTCTGGCAGTGAAAGCAACTGAGCCAGGGAAAGAATGAAGAAACCGTTCATTCAGACTGAGGAGGGAAGGGCAGTTCTGGAACAGTGTCTGTTCATCGTTCACCATTCAGATGAAGCTTTTTTCTTCTTTTTTTCCCAGCACCACTGTTCATTAATGATTGAAGAACAGTCCCTCACTAAAATCTGCAGACTGTGTTAAGTTCAGAGAGAGTTTAGTTGTTTTGTTGTTGTTGTGAAATGCTGTTCCAAAACTGAAGAGAAAAGCTGTTGAAGTAGATTTCAGTGGCAGCTCATTGAGACAGACTGGTGTCCTTTGTGACATATTGTGCAAAGCATAGTGGACTGTGCAGCATTTTGGTATGATTAAAAAAGTATATGACTTACCTGAACACTTCTTCACACACAGTTCCAATATTTCATGGAATTTTACACAACCTGAAACTGTGTCAGATGACACATTGTGTTCTAGAGAGATTCAGACTGTACATAAAATGATATTGTAAGTGTAGTAAGTTTAATCATGGACTGCTTTTTTTTTTTTTTTTTTTCCTGTTTTTTTTTGTGTTTTTTTCCTTTTGTTTACAGAGTTGGATGGGATTTGAGGGAGGATGTGAATGTTGAGTTCAAAATACTTTGCAAGAAACCTTTTAAGTGTGTGCAAACATTATTTGGATGTTTTTGTTTGCTGTCAATTGTTCTTATGATGTTGATGTGTTTGTCAATAAAATTATCAGTGAAGTTTCATTTATTACCATCCATGGTCTTGGAAAAGTGTCATTGGGATTTGTTTTGAATAAATTTTGTGGACCACTGTCGGTATTTGTACTGCAGTGGGAATGTGAGAAAAAGATGATGTATTCAAGGAGTTCTGTCTGAAAGGTCATGGGAGATGCACAGTGCTTATTTCAGTTCATCATGCTTGCACAAGGAAACTGGCAACATGGGATCTTTAAGTTCAGGGCGCAAGATATACTGTGTGGAGCGGTGGCCTTGTGTTAATGTACCCAAATAGGAAGTGAATATCCACAGGTTTGAGTAGCATATGCTGATTTTACTCCCCTCTCCGCTGGACCTTGAGTGGTGGTCTGGGGGCTAATTTTTTGGATAAAATGATAAAACAGGGTCCTTGTGCAGCATTCTCTTAGCACACATAAAAGAACCCACTGCAACAAAAGAGTTGTCCCTGGCAAAATTCTGTAGAAAATTGTGGAAAAAATCTGCGTTGATAGTAAAAAAAAAATTAAAAAAAAAAAAAAAAAAATCACTCATGGACAGAAATAAAAATTTTTTAAATTTTAAAAAGAAAGGAAAAAAGGCTGATTTTACACTGTGAAAGCATCTTTCTGGGGAGGGCAGCTGGAATTTCACACAGAGAAATTGATTGTGACAGAAAGTAATTCAGTACAATACAATAACTGCAGCTCTCCCAAACTGAAACGGGGCAGCAAAAGAGATGGTAAAAGAACATGCTTTGGTAACTGAATGACAAGAAAAGTGCCATAGAAGCTGTGCAAGGAACTGCTGCTGTGCCAAGAAGAGAATCTCAACCACTGAAAAACCATCATGTGGTTTCAATATTTTCTACCTCCAAGAAACAACTTGGAATTGTGCAAATGGATCAGTAATTTATGATGATTTCAATGAAACTCCTGTACTCTTTCTTCTGAGCAAGAGAAGGGAGTGCAGGTGCAACAATGAAAATGGAGACAAGTTTCCTTAAACCACCCAAAAAACCTCAGGAGTACACTCATCAGACTCATTTTCTGGTGGCAGTCATAAGGAAAGTTTACCTTAAAATGGAATGGGCAAATACAGGGCCAAATAAGTCACTGTTACAGTGAATACAGGATAACCTACACACGCACACCCAACACACACACACACACACACAGGTAATTCCTTAACATCACACCTGCCACAATGATAACTTGACCAAAATATCCCACCATTTCCACACACAATGTCATTGTGGTAGTGAGTCAGTTTCCCACTTTCACCAAACAACCGTCACATGTGATGACAGTTTTCCACAACTATCACACAACTAAATGATAATCCACCACCATGAACTGGACATTATCCTTCACTACCACTCATGACCATAGCAGCTGTCCCACTACTACCACACATAACAGACAGGTGATAACGAGAAAGCATCACATCTGATAACAAGACCATACATATCGCCACCACACACAACCATCACAAGTGACAAATAGCATCCAACCCCCATACAACCGTCACAGGTGATAATGAGACAGCATCCTTACACAACCACACAAAACCGTCACAGGTGATAATTAAACCGTCTAAACAGACGTCCTTGGCTAAATGGACACGACTGCTTCTAGTATGAACAACTTCACACATAAGATAACACACATTTGCGCGTGCACACACACACACACACAGAGTGACACATACACGCAGATATACACGCAAACACACCCTCACTCATACATGCACAAGTGCTGTATACATGCACATGTACATGCGAAAACAAACAATTTCCTGCCCCTCTACGTCCTCTTCTCTGTCATGGTCTTTATTCCATCCAACAATAAATACACATACGCACACACACACACACATACGCACGCGCGCACGCACACACACACACACACACACACACACACACGTATATACGCACACACACAAACACACCTTCACTTACATGCATACATACATGCTGAAGCTTACAACCCCCCACGCCCCTCCCGGACCATTTCTTATTCATGGTCTTTGTTTCAGTTAAGTTCAGTTACTCAAAGAGGCGTCACTGCGTTCGGACAAATCCTTATACGCAACACCACATCTGCGCCTGACCAGTTGCGTAACCCAACGCGCTTTGTCAGGCCTTGAGGTCTGTCTTTCATTCAGCAACCAGAACACACACACACACACACACACAGGGGATGGGGGTAGGGGTGTGGGGGGAGGATTACCAGCTCAGAA
>NC_134894.1:31171748-31176748 GCF_041734735.1 Babylonia areolata
AAATCATGCCATTTGTTTAATCATCGCTGCTGTTGCTATACAATTATAAGCATAGCAAATACACAGGAAAAGAGTCAAGACTCATACGGCCTTAACAATATCAAAGAATGTGCTCAAAACGTACGTCCTATGTGACTGCGAAGTTGTAATCAGTATGAACCCATAATTTATATTTGTTGACATTGTTGGACATGATAACCAAATAGTATCCGTACCACTGTTTTTATTCACAGACTTACTCTATCGACTAAATTTAATCCCCGTTTATATTTGTTCGACCTCTTACCAGTGTCCACCCTGTATTAACTTTGAAAATTCTCGCTTTGTTGACAGTTGTTTTTGTTTGTTTGCCCCCCCACCCCCCACCCCCATTGTTTTCTGAAAGAAACAACAGCAAACAAACAAAAAACCCTGAAGTGAAAATTATAATATCTCAGCAAATTCCAGATATATATTCTTTTCGAATAATAACTTCATTGGGCTTTCTTTTTCGAACAGAAAAGAAATTGTCAGATAAGCGTTATCATTTCTTAGTTATGTCGACCATCCTCGCCCATGTTCTCTCCGATTTCCTCAACGCTGCGGCTGCCGTTTGGAAAGAAAAGAAAAGAAAAAAAGAACGACGACGACGACAACAACAACAACAAAAACTACTATCGTTGTCTTCTAGGTACAGGTCAGACAACCCGTTCTGTAGGACACTGCAGGACCGGGAAGACGGAAGTCGAATCCACGTAGTTTTGGTGTCCCGGCGCTAGTTTTCGAACATGCGAGCCAAGAATAAGTATCTCCAGATACTGTTGGGGTCACTGGTCAGGTAGCTCCAAGCAGGGGGTTTTGCTGTGGCCTGGGCTGAAAGAAAAAGGAGATCAGGCAGTCAGCAACAATAACGACGACCACCACGGTAGGTTCAACTAACTGCTATTAGTCTTGAGTCTTTCGGATGAGATGATAAACCGAGGTCCCATGTACAACATGCACATGACGCTCGTTAAACAACAGCCAACAAACGGATTATTCTTTGTATTTTTGTGCGTAAAAGTCTGCCTTGATAGCAAAACAGATACATTTGTAGACAGAAAAAATAGATATACTATATCGGCGGTGAGGCACTGTGGCGACGCCCTCTTCCCGGGAAGAACAGCCCGAATTTCAGACAGAGCCATCTATTGTGATAATGAGTAATCCAATCCAATCCAATCCAATCCAACCAAGTCCAATCCAATCCAGTTCAATACAATACAGTACAATCTCTGGACTCCCACCTCTTCGAACAACACCAACACTCCAGCACTGACAAACATGACCTATAAGGGCAAAAGCCAATAAGTCGTTAAACTCGAACACTAATCGTGGTGGTGTACAAAATACCCGAAGAAGACTCTACCCGGCGAAACGCTGTATATATATATATATATATATATATATATATATATATATATATATATATATATATATATATATATATATATATTGTTCTCGTACTATCATTACAATACTTTTTATCCTGTCTTTTTCTTTCTTAAATTTCTTAAAAAGAAATCCAGCTGTCATTGTTTTGTCCACAATGATGACAGTATAAACGGTAACAGATGTCAAAAAGGAGTTGAAAAAAAGGTGAAAAGGATTAACCGAAGAAGGTGTGAAAATACACGAAACATTGGTCACATATTTTCATCCTGATATCAGACCTTTCACCCCATAGTTTAAAACTTGTTTAATGTATTTTACCGGAAGTTCCAGCGGTCATCTTCTTTCTACCTCGTTTATAGGTTCCTTAGCTGGACTGCAGCCATTCCGCTTGCTACGTCTTTCTTCACTTCAGCACTGACATTTTTCAAACATCTTCCAGCCACCACAGCACACTCAGCCAGCTGACCCCCGAAAGAATTGTGCAATATACGAAATGTCGGCCACAAGTTTTTGTCCTGACATTTTAAACTGCTTTTTTTAAACACTCATTTGAAATCGGTTTTTTTTTTAAAGGTCCAGTAGGCCCTAGTCATCTTTTAACTTTGCTGTCGGATGCGTTGTCGAATGGAATTAATCAACACTGACCGACAAGTGCATAATAATTCTGGCTTCATTCAACAATTCTGTGCGAAATGAAGTTCAAGCATATTGTGACTTTACAAACAATTCATGTCCCCCATCTATACAGGACAGGACGGTGTGTGTGTGTGTGTGTGTGTGTGTGTGTGTGTGAGTGGGGTGGGGGGTGGGGACACAGAAAATGGACAGACAGTCCAACAGACACTTACGTTCAAGTTGTGCCTCCACTGTCATCATGGACAGCAGGCAGACAGCGAGGCAGACGACGACGATGAAAGCTTTCATCATGATGTCTGATGTCTACTGTACGCTGTAAACACACAGTGACAAATAACGAAAGAGGTTAGAGTGTACCTTAGTGGCGTGTGTTCTTCGACAGCTCACTGCATGTTGACAGTGTGTGAACAAAGAGAAACGTATATACCTCAAGCTATTGTTGCACCAATAAGGCGCTTTCTGATAGTTAACACACGTGGGGATGGATTCAGATTCTAAAAGAGAACACATTTCTGCTTCTTATGTTACAGTGGTGTCAAACAGCTGAATCATTCTTTGTTCTTTAAAATTTTGGTAAGCTGTCCATTAAAAAAAAAAAAAAAAAAAAAAAAAAAAAGAAGAAAGAAAGAAAAAAGACAGTATTTTCTTTCGTTTTTGTGATCAGAGATCTTGAATTACCAACGGTTTTTCATCACAGCACACTTGCAGCTATATGTCACATACTATTGTTATCAATAACGACATTCACAGTGAGAAGATCTTAATCTGATTCCTTTGGACTGGTGGAAGATTTCACCGAAGAACTCTTTGATTCCCACCCAAACTCTGTCTGGAATGTGTCCAGTGTATGCTTGTATAAGTCTTGTTATTAACAATAGTACACAATCATCATGCAGCACACAGTGGCATTTAATATCACAAACTATACGCAAAGTTTTGTCTCTGAAGTAAGATAAGATAAGAATAACTTTATTATCTCCAACTGGAGAAATTTGGTCAGGTGCATTATCACAACATAGACAAGTAAACAACATGGGGTCCATAACTGTAGAAGTCAACAACAGCTTTTACAAATATTACAAAGATACAAATGTAAAAAAATATCACACACACCGTTTCATACATACATCCTCACACTGCAGGTAATAACTAGTATTCTTAATGTAAAAACAGAAAGAATTAAGAGACATTATTTGAATATAATTATAAACATAGCCTACTACACTGCACATTGATTATAATAGACATATAAGAATAAAGATAAATTGCGGAAAACCGCAACCAGATAATCAGCACACACCCGCACCCACCCACCCCCCACCCACCCCACACACGCGGATTACTTGATTAAACAAGAGTAATAAACATATGCTCTCAAATAAAAGCATTTCACATATTCGCTTTTAAAAACATTGCAATTAATTATTACATCGTATTGTGCACTGACAAACATAACTCAGGGTCCAAAATCACCGAATCCCTCTTTCTATGATTTTTCCTATTTATTTTGGTGTGTTTAAATGGTGTTTTGTTCTTTTTTTATTTATTCATTTTTTTTCATAATTTTGTTGGTTTGTTTGTTTGTGGTTTTTATCGTTGTTTTTCACACTTTCGACGATACTCTACTATATTACATTATTGCAACTTATGCAACTGCATCATGGTGCCAGATGTTTTCTCAAAAGCGTTTTGAAAATTTATAAAATAGAAGTATAGTTCAAGGTCGTATATTTTTGGCGTCGTTTATATATTTATTTATTTATTTATTTTATTTTATTCTTTTAATTTTTTTTTTACATTTGATTTGTTTACATTGAAAACGTCTCCATAGTCGGCAAAACAATCAGTTGCCTTTTCTGTTGCTGAAAACGATCTCTTTGAAAAAAAAATCCGAGGAATCTGGTGGCATTAATTAAGGCTGTTGTATTAGATTGGACAGACCCTACTGTGTCAGTTTATAGTCCACCCGAACTCCAGTGTTCACACATTATTTTCGACACAAATGGAAACTTTATCACAGCGTTAGGAGGAAAATACTGATTCACAAGTTTTCAAGAAAACAAGCCACCACACAGACCAGCTCTTCAACCTGTTATCCAGTCGGCACGACATCTGATGTGTAAAAGTATGAAGATACAGCGATCAGAGAGGTCTTTGTAACAGTAATGTGATGTGTTATAGTATGAAGATACAGCGATGAAAAAGAAAAAAAAAAGCAGCAGTAAATCAGTTCGCATCAAGATAAAAAAGTTAACATCCAAATATTCAATCAAACAAACAGGCAAGTAAAACAGAGCTACGGTTGAGAGACAGAAAGACAGAGAGGGGGAGAGAGAAAGGAGTAGGGCGAAGTAGTGACTGAGGAAGGGAGAAAGAGGACTGCATTTTTTCGAAGCTTCTCTCGTCGTGGTGTATGATCAACCATGATCTGTCACCGACGGAAAAATGATCAAGAAAATATTCACCGAAAACTGGGGGGGGGGGGGGGGGGAAACAAACAAAAAAAACCAAAAAAAAACCCACGACATTTCAGACAGCCAGCTGACTGACTCACCAACGACATGAACAAGCACGTGATCAAACAAACCGGAACTACTAAATGCCTGTAAAAATTGGGATTTGATTATTTCAGAAACAAGTTTGACTGAAAGAACATATCATTTCAATACAAGAAAAATCCAATGGAATAAGACTGATTAATAGTGGGGTTCCAGATGAAAATTAATTATCATATCCTTATGAGAAAATCTGTTCTGATGGAGATGGGAGTACTTCCAGATAATATGTGTAATTTCTGCAAGTTTTTAAAAAAAAAAGAAAAAAAGATTCAATTCTACATTATCCATGGCAGTGTAACCATGTACAACTTTTTTGACAGAAATTGTAAGACATCTAAAGGAAAAGTGTTTACACAGATGCTTTTGGACATAACATAATAATAACTGATGGAT
>NC_134894.1:31181748-31231748 GCF_041734735.1 Babylonia areolata
CTTGTGTGTGTGTGTGTGTGTGTGTGTGTGTGTGTGTGTGTGTGTGTGTGTGTGTATGAGAGAAATCGAAATCGAAATCGAAATCGAAACGTTTCAATAAGCACACAATAGCCTGTTTTCATTCTACCTTAAAGAGAGAGAGAGAGAGAGAGAGAGAGAGAGAGAGAGAATACGTTAGGAAATACAAGAAAACAGTATGAGGAAAACAAATCAATGCATACAGCTTGGTAAAAAACAAAAACAACAACAACAACAAAACAAACAAACAAACAAACAACAAAAACAAACAAGAACAAAACAAATTGCAGATAGACAGATAGATAGATAGATAGATAGACAGATAGATAGATAGATAGATAGATAGATAGATAGATAGATAGATAGATAGATAGATAGAGACAGAGACAGAGACAGAGAGACTGAGCATGAGATAATTTATTCATTCAAGGCCACAGCCCCATATGAACAAGGGGCGATAGCAAAATTTGTAAATGTCATCATAACTGCCAGTGTTTATACCATTGATTTCACAGCTTAATAAAGAAATAAACTAATACTTTATTCATTATAGGTCATAGCCCCTCATGAAGGGGTGTACATAAACATACAAGCACATCACAGCCATACCAAAATGTTATACATACATATCAACGGTCACATCAAACGAAATCGATGTTTAAATCATATCAGCAAGACAATACAAAATCTCTTAATTTAACTGCTTGTACAAGAAAATAGAACAAAATCCGAACATCACTCCCTCTTATGGACGATACCAACAAACCAAATTTAAAGGCACATAGATTTTGGTAATATTTTAAAGGAATGAACTTTTGTCTGATATTACGAAGAGCTCAACAACACAAAACAAAATGCAATTTATCTTCCTTGGATTCTTTACACAATGGACAAATCAAATTATTTTCAGTGTAGTCTCTGTATCTCTGATGATGTACAGTTAAATCAGATATACCGAATCAAAATCTAGTGGTTATATATTTCAAAGTGTTTGTCCATAGTACTTTCAAGGCCTGACTAAGCGCGTTGGGTTACGCTGCTGGTCAGGCATCTGCTTGGCAGATGTGGTGTAGCGTATATGGATTTGTCCGAACGCAGTGACGCCTCCTTGAAATACTGAAACTGAAACTGTCCACATTATACAAAAGATAAGGTTATACTTCATGAGTGTTACAAAAGGTTCTGTACATGTTAAATCTATCACTGGTCTGAAGATATTCGTGCCATTTTTGCCATCTGCAGTCAATCAAACGTTGACGAAAAACATTTATAAATACATTTACACTACCAACACCCTGGTTTATCCATACATCACCAAAACCATATTTAAACAATTACGCACATCAGAAACCCAATTATTCTTTCCTCTTGTATCTAACTCAAGTAACATCTTATTGGCTCTACGATGTAACCGAGACTCATCCATCTATAACAATTTAAACAAATAATGAATACAGATTTTTAAATATATTGGATATCTAGAGAGAGAGAGAGAGGGAGAGACAGAGACAAAGACAGAGACAGAGAGAGAGAGGACAGACTGACAAACCAACAGATACTGACACCGATGCTGAGCCTCCACCGTCATCAGCGATGACAGACAGAGGGCAAGAAAGACGACGAAGATGAAAGTTTTCATGGTGATTTCCGCCGCACTCACTGCACGCTGTAAAACACACAGCGACAAAGACTTCACGTGGTGTGTGTGTGTGTGTGTGTGTGTGTGTGTGTGTGTGCGCGCGTGCGTGCGTGCGTGCGTGTTTGAACACTCGCGCGCGCCAGCAATGTTAACAAAATTAAATTGGGCAGGTTTTCAAGGACTGATAGTGATCTGATTGATTTTTTTTTTTCTCAAGGCCTGACTAAGCGCGTTGGGTTACGCTGCTGGTCAGGCATCTGCTTGGCAGATGTGGTGTAGCGTATATGGATTTGTCCGAACGCAGTGACGCCTCCTTGAGCTACTGAAACTGAAACTGATTGAGATTATATGGCCTGGCTTATTCATCTGGAAGCAATGGTAACTGTTGATGTGTGACAATGATTCTTACGAAGGACTGGTTCCATTTACTATCGTTTAAAGACCGACATTAAATTTTGTATTTTATCTTACAGAGATTCATACAGAACAAGTAAGCTTAAGATTTTAAAGTATTTTCTTGTGTGCATTACCCACTGTCCTCTCTTAACCTAGTGGTACATAGCTGTCCAACTTACCCCCTCGACAACAGAAGTATAGTAATTCGGGGCAAGAGGCCCCCCTTAAGCAAGAAATCATATTTTTCTTCTCATGGAAGCCACAACACTTTGTAACCAAATGTAAACGATAGATGCCCAACCAAGCTACAACATATTCCAAACAATTGAAGATTGAAACAAACTATTATACGTACGAGGTGTTTGATTTAAAAAAAAATTTTTTTTGGCCTTCTTGCCCCATACGTGGAGCAAAACGCCTTCACGCTATGGGCAAAGCGCCTAGTGTGGGCATTGTGCCCCCCTATTTGGGACGTTTTGCCCCATGATCTAATTACAGACTTAATACTCAAAGGGAAACAAATTGCGTTGCATTTAGATTGTAATTAGCCAACTTCAGTAAAGGCAATGTTTATTGGTTTATTCATTACTCTCTCTCTCTCTCTCCACTTATCTCCCTCCCCTCTCTCTCCCTCTCTCTATCTCCCCCCCCCCCCAAACCCCCATCTCTCTCCTTCTCTCCCCCCTTTCGTTCTCTCTCTTTCTCTCTCATTCACTGTCACACAGCCTTCATTCTTTCAGATTATCACTCTACCTCCAGTAATCACATAAGCACGCTCTTTCTTATAGTCGAGAAAACTCTATTATAATCACGTCAAAAGCAAATTCTGCAATGAAAATGATAAACAAAACTGGTTGCAAACCTCCAACTCCCTCTCTGTCTCTGTCTCGCTCCCTGTGTGTGTGTGTGTGTGTGTGTGTGTGTGTGTGTGTGTGTGTGTGTGTGTGTGTGTGTGTGTGTGTGTGTGTGTGTGTGCGTTTGAACATCAATCAGTGTAACCAGAATCGCAGGGCAGACAAGCTGGACTAATCTAGGGATGCGTTCTTCATGCTCCCATTGGAGGCATATTAGGTGCTGCACCCATATCTGACGTGGACTGGTGTGATTGTACGGCTTACAACATATTAAACAGGACTAATCCTCTTCGTCGTCGTTCACCTCTTTTGATGGTTCTTCCAGATTTCGTCCTGGTCTCAATTGTGCTGCTCTGCTGTTAAGCTGACTTTTTTTCTGAAAGAAGTCTTCTTTGCTGAATGAGTTACAGAGTCAGAGACATCCACATGGGATAATTCACAAGACAGTTTCAGGTCAAGACTGGTCAAGAGGCAAAACTTCCTCTTCACGTTTTTCTTCCTACTTGTCATTGACTGGATTCTGAAAACATTCACAGAACAGAGAAGAAATGATCCGAGTCCAGTGGACACTATGGAAGCAGATGGATTACTTGGACTTTGCAGATGATCTTTTCCCGCTGTCCCATAACCAGCAGCAGATGCAGTATAAGACCACAGTACTAGCGGACACCTCATCACAAGCAGACCTCAACATCCACAGTGACAAGATGAAGATCATGAGAACAAATGCAACTAGTGCTGAGCCAGTCACACTGGAAGGTAAGGCACTTAATGAAGCAGGGCGGCACAGATGCCTATGTCAAAGCAAGGATTGTCCATGCCAGAGCAGTCTTAATACAGCTCATGAACATCTTGAGTTCCAGAGTGCCATAAAAAATAAACCAAAATTACGTTTTTTTCAATTCCAACGTGAAGTAAATGCTGCTGTGTGGTACTGGTTGACTGAGGATGAAAAAGTCTACACTCAAGAAAGTGCTGATAATCATCACCAGTGTCTGAGAAGAATCCTCCAGATCCACTGGCCACATAAGAACAGCAACATCGACCTGTGGAAGAAAACACAATTGTCAGCTGAAAGGCACTGGAAGAAGAATCTGAAGATGGATCAGGCAAACCCAACGAAAATCATCGTCATGCATTACCAGACAGGCCCTAACATGGAACCGCCCAAGGAAGAAAAAAAGAGGCTGACCGAGAAACACTTGATGAAGACACCGCCAGGCAGACACCATGACGATGGGCCTTACATGGACCCAGACCGGGGGAAAGGAAATTGTGGAGGTCTGTTGATGATGGCCTATACTCCAGAAGAGATGAAAGGCCCCAGTAAGCCACCTTTGCCTGTTTCTCGAGAATGTTTGCTTTGTTCGATGAACATGTTATGAAGGCCGCTGATTCTGCTTTTTTGTATACCCACTGGTCTTTTAAATGTCAGTTTTCGGAGTGGAGATGTGTCATGAATAAAGGCCTTGGTGTGTTGACTGGAAAACGATGAAAACCCAGATGCTTTGTGTTACCATGCGGTGTATTTGCACGTATTATTACAGATTCCCTTAAAATTTCAAATCCGGTCGCTGTGCTCAAACTCATTGGATGGAATTATTAAATTTGGAGTTTGTATTACGGAATGCTTAAAGATTGTTAATGCATAACTGCAAGGTTACCTTCAGCAATTACCTCCAGCAATTAAAAAAAACAACAACAGTATAGCGCGTACTTGAATATCAAATCACATTGAATACTCATGGTTGCTATGGTCTACCCCTTTGTTCACATGGGTCTTATGGCCTGTAAAAACTGAATATTTCTTTTTGTATTTTGTATGCATGAATGCACAAGTACAGCAATGCTGCTTAACATTTGTCAAGCAAAACACTTGAAGAAGTCAGACAGAAACACAAAGAAAGAGTTCGCTATCCAAATCACAGGGGGCAAAACGCCCAGTGAAGGGGCAAAAGGCCCACTGGTTGGCGTCTTGCCCCATCGCCTTGTAGGCGTTTTGCCCCAGTTTGAAAACACTAAAATGAAAGAATTTCCAGGAAAAAGCAAAGGAGACGAATCGGTTTCAATGCTTCGATTTAACAGCTGACATATTCCTTTCACAGAAAAATATTATCGAATTTTGTTTTGAATGAAGAACAGATAGTGGCATCGAATTTACATTAACATGGATTTTACAGAAATCAGGGTGAAAACAATCAAATGCACGTGGAAAACATAGCTGACTTCTGAGTGGCCTCCATGTTGGTGTGTATTTTCCCGGCTGTCATGCGGAAACGTTAAAAGTGTCATTGGCTCGCTGTGCACCATGATCTCCGATATTTTGGGAGTGGGCTTCTTGCCCCGAATTACCCTACTTTAAATTCCTTTGCCCTTCTTGAATTTGTTTTGCTCTAAACATTACAGCCATCCCATCTGGTTTTGTCTGCGTTTTATTCTGTGCGGAAGAATGTTTTCCACCGGTATGTTGCAAATCATCAGTCATTGATAAATACTCGTACCCATTGGAAATCGTAGTATATTGGAAAACCACTTTCTGTCACAATGATTTTACCCAATTGCTTATTCACTTTTTATTTTGACTGTATGCAAACTAATGCGTTCGTGATTACATTCAATAAAACAGCCTACATTTTTTTGTCTTGCTATTCCAGGTTTTGTTTTTCTATCAGCTGAGCTTCACGACGTATATCAGAACTATCTGAAAACCGAGAAACCACCCAAAAACAAAGAAGACAAAACAAAACGAAAGCAAAATTCGTCTTCTCTTGCTTTGTACATTCTAACTAATCTATTATTCCAATATTTAAAGATCGATAACCTTCAGTACAAATGCGCAGACCTGCTAGTACCTGAACCCCCTCAGGTAGGTATAAATACGCAAGCTGAAGGTCAAATACGCTTGTTAAAGATCCCTTAATCCTTGTCAGCGTTCCATGGATTATGGAAGCAAGAACATACCCAGTAAGTACACCCCCGAAAACGGCTGGGTATTGTTGCCAACGTAGACACGATAATTCAGAAAAAAAGCCCATTTATACATACGATTACGAGTGAACGTGGGAGTTGCAGCCCACGAAATCAGAAGAAGATTCACGAAACGCTTACGGGTCCAGAGTATGGGTTGCAAGATTCACTGGCAACAAAACTGTGAAAAAATTGTGGTTCGACTTTGAATGAGGACGCTGCCTTTTAAACATCCAAGCCGTCGAGTTGGCAGAAGATGAATGCGTCAGGTTGTGCAAGATCTGCAAGTCCCATTTTTGGGCTGGGGTCAGTGTCATGGGGTTGTGACACTGACAGAGGTTGGGAGTAATTGATGGTGATTGCCTCCCGACTGCACCTCTCTGTGTGTGTGTGTGTGTGTGTGTGTGTGTGTGTGTGTGTGTGTGTGTGTGTGTGTGTGTGTGTGAGAGAGAGAGAGAGAGAGAGAAGAAAAAAAATGGGGGAGGGGGAAAGAATTCTTTTCGGTTTACGTGTGTAGATAAAGTGAGTCTGATTCGGCTGTAGTGTATGTATGTATGTGTATATATATAATTATAATTATATTTATATATATATATATATACATATATGTTGTGTGTGTGTGTGTGCGTGCGTGTGTGTGTGCGTGCGTGTGTGTGTGTGTGTGTGTGTGTGTGTGGTAAACTTGAACAAAACCATTTTCTCTGGAAAAAAAAAAGTCTAGATTAAACACAGAAACAAAAACAAAGTCTTTCCACACATACCCATTCACAGATGTATTAGTCTAAACGATTAAGACGTAGTTGATTGTGAACATTTGTACTTCCTTTAGCTTCCGGATCCACAGAAATATTTTCTTGGGGGTGTTTTGCCGTTCGTTAGCGCACTAGCGTTTGAGCCGTCGGATAAAAAGTATCGCGCCACCAGGGGTGGAGCAGTGACGAAACATTTGTTTACACGCGCGAATGGACACGGCTACATCACCGGGTGACCAAGAAGGATGGGCGACAGGCCAGAACCCCCCCCCCCCCCTCCCCACTTCCCCCTCCTCCTTCAACCCCCACCTCTCCCCTTCTCAACCCTCGCCCCCCTTGCCTCTACCACTCACTTCTCACACCCTCTGACCAGGACTCAGCCTCCTTTTCTTCGTTCTCGCTGACTCCCGTCAACCAAGACTTGTTCTGGGGAAGAAGAATTGCATGCCCCTGCTTGTGTCAAGGCTAAGTCATGGGTGGAAAAAAGAAGAAGAAGCGGAGGAGGAGGAGGAGAAGAAGAAGAAAGAAGAAGTGTATGTAGGCTGTGGTGGTTATCTGCTGGTTTAACCACCAGAAAAATGGGAGTCCCTGGCAGTTAGCAGAAGAAAAAGTAGTCGTGGTGGTGGTGGTGGTGGTAGTATAAGTAGTAGTAAGCAGTAGTAGTAGTCGTAGTAATAGTGGTGGTGGTGGTAGTAGTAGTAGTAGTAATAGTAGTAGTAGTAGTAGTAAGGAGACAAAGTAAGCTGTGGAGCTCAGTAATAGTCCCTTCATTGTTTCGTCACAATAAAATAGATTTTATTGATGTTTTATTGAATCTGTGTTAACTGTCTCTTTTATATGCTGGTATGGTGGTCTAGCTGTGAAGAATAAGAATATACTGAACAAGACTGTGAATGTGTGCAGTGAGGTCGTGTGAGTGAGACAGGACAACAAACTGTTCAATGTCAGAGTACGACAGAAAGCCAAAATAATGCATTTCAAGTGCCAGCAGCCATACGCTGGCAAATTATTACCAAATCTTACCTTCAGGCAAACGGTTATGTGTCCCAAAATTTAAAAGAAACAGAACCAAATGCAGCTTTATACCAACCTCAATTCAGCTATTAAACAGCAATAATTGATAATCAGACCTGTGATAAAAAAAATGTATGCTAGAGTGTGTGATTGTGGAATGTGATATCTTAAATCAAAGTATTGTTGAATTGCATTGTTATTATAATCTTTTTATGTCTTATGTCTACTTTTAGTATGCTATTTCATGCCTATTTTATTCATATCCTTTAACTGATTTTGTGCTGCACATGCATGGCTGTGATGATGTATATATGATTTACTCTAAGTTACCTTTTAAAGGTTTCTGTTGTGTTGTTGTTATCTACTGTGATTATTTATTGTACGCAGGAGTTGCCATCTAAACATTTTATGTCTTTAGTGTATACATGTTGAATGACTGTGACTTCCGTGTATTGTTTATGTGTTTTACACCACAAATGAATTTCTCTTGTTGAGATTATAAAGTATTCTGTAATCTGTAATCTCTATAGTTTGGTAGTTGAATTTGAATCAGGGTTTTGCGTTAAAGCTATCATGCAATGTGACGAGAGGGATAACATACATGAAATAAAACCAGCTGGAATGTGTGGCTGTATTAAAAAAAAAAAAAAAATGTCATAGTGCTTTCATCCATCTGCCAGTAAGTTCTCATGCTACCTTAACGTCAAAATTCAGGATGTCCACCTCAGCTAATGTGTAGAATGTCACATGAATGTATTGGTGCACAACTTGTTTGAACAAGTGTGTACAGGCATGCATAGTACATGGGCATGCATGTGTGTGTGTGCGTGCGTGCGTGCGTGCGCGCGCGGGCGCATGTGTGCATGTGTGTGTGTGACACTCCTTAGGACTGACTTTTCAACTGTATCCTCTCCTTCATCAACACACACACACACACACACACACACACACACCACACACACACACACACACACACACACACACACACACACACACACACACACACATTTTTTTTTCTTCGTGAAATATCACAAGCATCCAAATAACAATAAAACAAATCTGCGAACATGGATGCATGATGACAGGAGGTCAGCGGGAAAGTGGACACAGGTCCTGCACCGCTGTGACACCGGGGACCCAGCGATACATTCATTTTGACACTCGTAATTAATTCCACTGCCGTGGACAGACTACTAGTACTAGGGGAAGTTCATTTTAGTCATACTTTGTGGAACGGGAATAATTCACTGTAGATTTATGCGTGATAGTCAGTCGTGTCCGACTATGCATGACTGTTAGGACAGCAGAGGAGGCAACTGCTGTCCCGACTATCTGGGCTAGAAGTTGATGATAGTGGAGAGTGTCTTGCCCAAGTTACACCCCCTCCCCCCCTCTCTCCTCAGGTCGGCCAAGAGGGTTTTAGGACAGTCGGCGTTGGAACGGTTCCAAATTTATACCAGAGGTTGTGTGTGTGTGTGTGTGTGTGTGTGTGTGTGTGTGTGTGTGTGTGTGTTCAACCATGCTTAATAATGATGATAGTAATAATAATGATAATATTCTTATCATTATTACTATTAATGATTTATTCTTAAACAGCGCTATAATGCAAACATAAACAAGTTTTGAGCGCTTTACAAATGCAAAACATGAAATAATTGAATAGACACAGCTAGTATAGTAAATTAGAGATACAAAAAATTCGTAAAAGTAATAAAAACTCATTCACTGGTTCTATAGTATGATGCTTCGTTATCATGTGATTGTAACTGTAAGAAGTCAGGTTACATGATGGCCTGGCTTCGCAAACGAAGATTTAAGAACTGAAGGTGTTTTCAGTGCATGACTGCTGAGTGATGGCTGCTGACTGTCGAGGCCAACACGGGGCATAGGCCTAGTGTGACTGACGCCCCACAATGACCCCACCCTGAAATAAACTCCATGCGGTGTTTTTTTTCTCTGGGATAGACCTGAAAATACTCTCAGCATGTAGATAACCTAGGACGACTTCAACGTTTGTCCTGACGTGACTCCTCTTCCTTAGGTAAAAGAGTAAAATCAGTCAGAAAGCATCACTCAATATATCGTTGGAGAAAAAAACAACAACAACAAACAAATCAATTAAAAAAAACAAAAAAAAAACACACACAAAAAAAAAACCCACAAAAACATGGTGGATTGGGGCAGCCCCCAAACACACTCCAGTCTTCGTCCCGAAAACACTCCATGGGTTGGTATATTTTTCGAATCCAGCAGTCATTCTGGGGCACTGCCAGGTTAAAATTAACTCCACACAAGCGCGGGTGGAGTAGCTTAACGACTGACAACACCCCCTGCCCCCACCCCCTGCCCCCAACCCCCCATCCCCCCCAAATATTACAAGTCCTGAAATAACTCCAAGAGGAAATTTTCAGGTCCAAATCCTGATGATCGAGTCAAAACTGTGCTTGGTGTTATCTTCAGGCGCAAGACCGGACACTAACAACTGCAAGAAGGGATCACAAGCGTGTTGTGGGTTGGTGCTGCAGTGTCATGGTTCTTACCCTGTCCCCCTTCTGCCCCGAGGCCAGCCCTGCGTGTGTTCTTGAAGAACTGAAACAGCTCGGTGAATGAGGAATATTTATTTTATTTTATCATTATTTTTTTTTTAAACTTCTGAATTATCAAGGACTGACCACACAACCTTCTTCAATAAGTACACACACAAACGTATTATATATATATATATACTTTGTCAGTTGACACCAAATTAGGCATAAAAATAGGAAAAAATCAGTTCTTTCCAGTCATTTTGTTTAAAACAATATTGCACCTCTGGGATGGGCACAAAAAGAAAGAAAGAAAAAAAAAGAAGCCTAATTATATGCAAACTGCATTTACTGTAATATTTATTTTTTGGTATTCTCTAAACTTGGCACTTTGATCTGATATTCGACCCAACAACAAGAGCAGTCATCATTATCATTTTTTGTTCAAACAGGAACTTCTTTTGCTAAGCATAGAAGTTTTATTTATTTGCAAACGTTTTGGTGCAGATAGTAAAAAAAGGGAAATCACTCTGTAATTAATGCTAGGGGACTTAATTTGCTTTAAACTGATCTTTCTCATCTTAAACATTACATTTTGAAATTATGCTCAATACATAAAAAACTTGGATTTTTTTTTAAGTGTATCACAAGTGAGTCTTGAAGGCCTTGCCTCTCTTGTTTTTCATTGTGCGTATGCATATGTGTCTACATACGTGAGTTAAAAAAAAAGAACAAAAACAAAACAAAAGAAAGCCAAACAAACAAACAAAACAACAACAACAAGAACAAGAACAAGAACAACAACAACAACACACACACACACACACACACACACACACACACACACATCAAAACAAAACAAAAAACAAACAGAACTACTACATGTTGCTCACCAGCCAGTTGCCACGAACGATGACTTAAGGCTGGGCGAACGTGGAAAAAAAAAAGGCGGTGACTGAGATGAAGAAAAATCATAGTGAAAATGCCGAGGTTGGTTCGGGGGGGAGGGTGGTGTATGTGTGTGTCGGTGTGTGTGTGTGTGTGTGTGCGTGCGTGCACGCGTGCGCGCGCATGAGTGTGTATATGTGGGTGGGTGTGCACACGCGCTCGCGCGTGTGTGTGCGTGGAGGGGTGTAGATGTGTGTGTACGTGTGTGTGTGTGTGTGTGTGTGTGTTCTTCATTATCTATGTCCTTCTGCATGAATACATTTTCCCTTCATTTATGTGTGTGCTATTTGTAATAGATGGAGCTAACACAGTAGACACATCACTCTGAAACAGTATGCGCGCATACTTTTTTCCGTCTTTTTTAGTGAACAGGCGTAAAATCGAAGAAGAAACACACACACACACACGCGACCGCGCGCGCGTCTTAATACCGAAAAAAGGTAAAATAAATAGAAAATGCCAGTTCGGATGTCTGTATAATGTGGAAATACTGTCATCCTTGTGTTGAACTGAACAATAAATTTTATTTTATTTTCTGGAATGTGTATTGCCTGTGAGGTAAGTAGCAGGTTTCACAAGCCTGTAACTTCTATGGCAGAGGAGGCAGTTAGAACAGTTAGAAGTAAGTTTGTATAATTATTATGCATAATTAAGTAAAGGTCCAGGTTCCTTTTTTTCTTACCCTGTCCCCCTTCCACCCCGTGGCCAGCCCTTTTTCTTTTCTTGAAAAAAAGGGAAGATCTTCTGGTGAAAAATTGCTCAAATGGTCAACGCCAAAGGTATGTTGTTGGTTTATGTGCAGGAGTATTAGTTATACTTATGCTTGATTTTCTTTTCCAGCATTTTTTTTCTCTCTATGTTCCAAGGGATTGATATTGTTTTCAGCCCTGATGTGGTCCTGTGTGGTAGGCTTGGCTATGAGCAGCAATGATAAATAAATAGATCAATAACTTCTTAACACTGCCTATTCATCAAAGACAAACTCAACACAATTTGAGTGTGTGTGTCAGTGTTTTATTTTGTATGTGCATGTGTGTGTGTGTGTGTGTGTGTGTGTGTGCTATGCATGCATGTTCTCTGTCAGTGTGTGTGTGTGCAGTGTGTGTGTGTGTGTGTGTGTGTGTGTGTGTTCAGGATGTCATTTTGATTTATGAATGTACAAACATGTATATTATATATGTACACATACACACAAGTGCACACACGCACAACCACACCACAAACAAATCTTGATTGTGGCATACAAGTTATTATATTTCAATTTAGCTTTTCAATCAACCATGGGATAAACAATTCTCTGGAATGACTTCTTTCTTGCGTAAGCAGGTGTGCATACATGCAGCTGTGCACTTGTTGCGTATCAGTGCAAAACCCTGCCACACCCACAAGCATGGCAATATTAGGAGCAGCACCATCACCACCAATATAATATCAAAAGGTCATAAGTAAATATCGTACTTCAAATAAGATGAATGCTGCAAATATTTACCATACACACAAAGTCATCAAAGACAAAAAGTAACAAACAAAGAGAGATTCTAATATTTTTTCCAGCTCTCTAAGCTGATGCTGGTTTCTGCCCCAAATTCTTTAATGAAATATGAGGCAATAACTATGTCATGAACCATGCAGTTGTTGAATATCCATAATTTGGCCACTCCAAGCAGTACCTAACACATTTTTCAGAATGCAATTTTAAATTCTTTTTGATTACAGGGTCCAATGGCCTAGGCCTCCCCCTCCCAGGCCCCCACAGAACTAAAAAGAATTACTTTTTTGATACTCAAGGATTACAAAGCATATTAAATTCATAGCTAAACAGTAAACAACAACCAGTGATTTACAACCTATTATGTCACAAGTAGAACCATAAGCTGTTCTCATGATGGTAAAAATAAAGAAAAACTTAAATGTTTTCAAACAACCTGGCACTGAGTCACTAAACCACAATTTGCTCAACAAGATTATGATTAAGAAAACGGGAAATGTTATCATATGCAATGAAAAGTTTTGCTCTCAGTTTACTATATCTCAACAAACTTTGTCAGTGCTGCCATTAGAAGACATTCCATAATTCTAAGTCTGATGCTGAAACTAGTGAAAGTTGATTGATGAACATTTTTATCCACTCTTCAATATTAAACATGGCAGGAAGTTCCAGTGGAGTGTGGCTGCATCATAAGCTTCATAATCATTTCTGGCATCAAAAGTTTTATCAGCTTGTGAAGAAAAGCTGAAATGCTACTGCTCCATCAGCCTTTTCTCTTCCTCCCATTTTCAATTGATTCAGTAATCCCCAGTTTAGAGCAATTTGTGTGAATCACTTGTAATCACTCTGACCTGAAATTTCTCAATCATAAAAAAAGCATTCAGACTTTGGCAGCATCATGATCATGCTTCAGCTAGCTGAATATATGATGTACACAGTACAACTATGGTTTTTAATGTGTTGATTTTGGATATGGCCATAATTTCAGACACACAGGTATGAACTTTACTCATTGATCATTGATGGATACAAAAACTAATTTGCCCCAAAATAAGGCACTCTGGCTCATAAGAAGAAATCAGCAAAAACTGAGAAAAAAAAATCATCTCAGAGTTCTGAAATAAGGAATTAGTTTTTATTTCCAGAACAATTTAGCAGGTAATGTTTTCCACTGTTTCTCAATTTGAGAAATCACATGAGCTTTTAAGTCTGTGTTAGGGTGAGTTTTAGTGTGTATGAGTGTGTTAGTGTGTGTGTGTGTGTGTGTGTGTGTGTGTGTGTGTAATCCAAACACACAAATACATTTCATGGACTAACTAAACTTAAGCAAAACAAATAAGACAAATATATGTTTCATACAAAACCAACCAATCATAACCAACTAACCAAACCAATATCTAAACACCCAACCAATGACTATACCAGTTGCCCATCTCAGTAAAATACAAATATCCAATAATATGTTTTGACTAAGAGGGTACCAATCATCCTTGTGGAAATATGGTCACACAGACAGAATAATAATGATGGATGACGTAGTGCAAAATGTGAACCAGTATAACACATATACCTTGCTATCATACAAAGTATTTTCAACTATCAGTACTGACAATCCCAAATACTGATTTGAAATGTACTCTACATGACTAGAATCCCGCTACTGACTCATTCAACTGTTGTTTGTCTCCTGACACAGTGGAAGTGAAGTTGGTATCAGGCAAAAGGCAGATGGCATCTGGCTGCTTCCATTATGTCCTTTGGACTAAATACTACTACTGGCACCTTCACAATAAAAAAAAATGCAAAAAACAAAAAAATTGAATAAGTAAAACCTAAAGCTACACACATATGACAGAATATATCCAAAGATATCACACCCAACCACACATGCACACACATATATGTACAAAAACATGCATGTGTGTGCTCACATACACACAGACACATGCATGTGCACTTAAACAAAACCTGTATATTCTTCAGTAGTATCAAATCCAGCACAACAGCCAATGTCTCAATTACTTTTTCAGAGGTACTTACATGATGTGAAATGTATTTGAAAAACACAACAACATATGATACACACACAACTGTTTTCTTAAGGTTGGCATAATGAGATATCAAGTAGGATATCGGAGGATAATTGCCACCAAGTCAGCTCATAAGTCATCTCTGGTTTTCAGCAGAACAGGCACGATAATGCTGATAAAGTTATACAACTGCTCACAATGTCCTAAACCTCTTGCAACAAGCATTCACTCAACCGCACACCAACCAACCGATCAAATGAACAACCGAGTGTAAAACAAGATGCTCAAACTGAGCATACCATATCCCACTACCATATATTTAAACTTATATCACAGTAACTGAAACAGTGTCCATAATCTCATGCCAATGTGATTAAGATTTATCAACATGCACCATCCTTCTCCTCCACAAATCCCCCCCCCCCCCCACACACACACCCCAAAAATGTTGCAACAGCCAGCTGTTTACAACCACACTGAAGTTATCTCCTGATCACTCCTAAACCTGAAAAACCAATGTCCAACAAATCATTTACTTGACAAAAAAGAAAAAAACCCAACAAAACACACACACACACACACAAAACAAAAACAAAAGAAGAGTACACTCATCTCTGCACTACGTAGCACCAGCTGTTGTCAGCAAAACATTGGGTCACCGTAGCTGTGAGGGAGCTTCGTGTACTGTGCTACCATTTCTCTGCCCACAGAACCGATCCCCTCACATTTACATTCACATGGAGTTTGGCCTAGTGGTAATGCATCCTCCTGGGAAGCCAGAGAATCTGAGCACATGGGATTGAATCTCATACCTGCTAGTATTTCCTCCCCCTCCACTAGACCTTGAATGGTGGTCCAGTTGCTAGTCATTTGAAAGAGAAGATAAAATGTGTGTAGCATGCACTTAGCGCATATAAAAGAACCCATTGCAACAAAAAGCATGTCCCTGTCAAAATTCTGCAGAAAAAAAATCCATTTTGATTGGAAAGCAAATACACTTGCAGGCAGAAAAAAAGAAAGAGAGAAAAAAAAAAAAGGATGACACTCTGCCATGTAGCGACATGCTCTCCCCGAGGAGAGCAGCCCAAATCTCACACACAGATAAATCTGTTGTGACAAAGTAATTCAATACAATACAATTCCCCAACCACTGATGCTGGGTCCCTGACATTGTGGAAGCAGCACAACACAACACCAACAGCATGGGTGAGGTGCTGCTCTCACAATAGTGTGCCATCCTCAGTGCACTGTGTCCTCAATGACATGCCCTTTTCTTTCACAGCGCCCACCAGCCGGGGGGGGGGGGCGTCAATCGACGGTGATGGACAGGGCCTTGATGTCTGCCAACGTCTGCTGGATTTGGGAGGAGAACTCCTGGTTGGAGCAGTCCTGCTGGCCGTTCAGCGTGTTGGACAGCTCCCCGTACACCTTAAACGCTTCAGTTGTGTACTGCACCTTCAACAGTTGAAAAACAAGACTTGCAGAGAATGTTATCGTTTCCCACACACCTGTCAGTTTTCTGTAAAGTACTGTGCCAACAACAGTCACATACACAGACATGTACTGAAGGTATAGTTTCCCACACACCTGAAAGTCTTCGGTCAAGCACTGTGCCAACAACAGTCACATACACAGACATGTACTGAAGGTATAGTTTCCCACACACCTTAAAGTCTTCGGTCAAGTACTGTGCCAACAACAGTCACATACACAGACATGTACTGAAGGTATAGTTTCCCACACACCTGAAAGTCTTCGGTCAAGTACTGTGCCAACAACGGTCACATACACAGACATGTCCTGAAGGTATAGTTTCCTAAACACCTGAAAGTCTTCGGTCAAGTACTGTGCCAACAACAGTCACATACACAGACATGTACTGGAGGTATAGTTTCCTAAACACCTGTGAGTCTTCTGTCAAGTACTGTGCCAACAACAGTCACATACACAGACATGTACTGAAGGTATAGTTTCCTAAACACCTGTGAGTCTTCTGTCAAGTACTGTGCCAACAACAGTCACATACACAGACATGTCCTGAAGGTAAAGTTTCCCACACACCTGTAAGTTTTCTGTTACATAATATGCCAACAACAGTCACATACACAGACATGCTCTGAAGGTACTGTTTCCCAAACACTGTAAGTTTTCTGTCAAGTATTGTGCCAGCATCAGTCACACAGACATGTAGAAAAAGTCGTCATAGTGTCCTACACAGTTGTAAGGCATCTGACATGTACTCAACAAACAACAGTTATATAGAGAAATACATAGAACTTAGAAGGCTGTTATAGTTTCTCATATGCCTTTAAGTCTTAATCACACAGACAAGTATAGAAGGCTGTTATCGTTTCCTTTTCACCTGTAAGGTGTTTGACATTTACTGCACCAACAGTCACACAGACATGTTCTTGCATAAACACATAAGAATATCTACATACGTAAAAAAAGACTTTTGAAATGTTTATGACAAATTCCAATTGTCTACAGACATTAGCAAATGAAAGGCAGTCATGTGTGCATTCATGTGTGCGTGTGTGTGTGTGTGTGTGTGTGTGTGTGTGTGTGTGTCTGTCTGCGTGTGCGCATGCATGTGTATATATGTGTGTACATTTGTGTATACACATGGTATAGATACGGATGTACTCGCATGTTTCCATACAGCTCTGTTGCTACTCCTCGGAATCCAGAATTTTGATATGTGTGTAAAAACAACAACAAAAATTCAAAACAAAACAAAAAGAGAAAAAAATCACACAACTTAGCACATGAATCCATGAACACCATAATTCTCCATTCAACAGCAAGAACTGAAAAACACAGCCAGCCATGAGACTGTCTACCTGTGCTTTGATGAGCGCTTCTAAGGAGGGCTGGAAGTACTGGAGCCGACTCTCGTATAGCTTGGGCATGTCCTCCGACAGTGCCGCATTCTGACTGCTGAACTCGTTCTGGGCCTGGACCAGGGCTTTCCTCCCCTGAAAACCATAATGGCAGTTACGGTGATGGAGATATCTTGGTGATCATTACAAAATGCCTCAGATTCACTGCCATATCCGGTATGTGAGAGGGACTGGATCAAAAAAGTGTACTGTAGCCTGGGGATGGGAGTGGGGTGGCTGCAAAAGCCTGTAGTATGATGAAAAGGTGATACCTCGCTGGGGAGTCAGGGGGTGGGTTAGGGGTGTGGGGGGTGGGGGGCAAAGCCCTTCTTCTTCTTCTTCTGCGTTCACTCGTATGCACACGAGTGGGCTTTTACGTGTATGACCGTTTTTACCCCGCCATGTAGGCAGCCATACTCCGTTTTCGGGGGTGTGCATGCTGGGTATGTTCTTGTTTCCATAACCCACCGAACGCTGACATGGATTACAGGATCTTTAACGTGCGTATTTGATCTTCTGCTAGCATATACACATGAAGGGGGTTCAGGCACTAGCAGGTCTGCACATGTGTTGACCTGGGAGATCGTAAAAATCTCCACCCTTTACCCACCAGGCGCTGTCACCGTGATTCGAACCCGGGACCCTCAGATTGACAGTCCAACGCTTTAACCACTCAGCTACTGCGCCCGTCGCAAAGCCCTTCTGAAACTGACCTAAAAAAAAAATTTTTTTTTTAAAGTTTACAAACCCTAATTACAGCGCAGGAATCACCAAAGTTTCATTGTTCTGCAAGGGTCAATATTACTTTAATCAACCCTTTCACCGCCAGTCAGTTTAGAGTGCAAAATTCCCTTGTGCTATAAAGACAGAAAATATGGTGTCCAAGAACAGCTGGGGATTCCTCCTGTGATATGTAGGAAATATGGCCTATCCTACCGCTGAACATAACGAGCAGTAGGTTCATGGATAACAGACCCATGATCTGGTCACCCTTAAATGACATGGGTCCTCTATCTAACTGCTGCATAAATGCGAGTTTGGCAGTGAAAGGGCTAAATTTTAATCAAATAACACATTTCTGTTATCTGTTTTTGTCGTTGGTGTTGTTGTTGTTTTTTTTTGTGTGTGTGTGTTCTTTTTATCATCTTTATATGTTATGAAATAGAAATACCCTTGCATATCAATTGCTGCTGTTATACTCTGTGATTATTCTTCAGTGGTATGTATGAACTGTGCAAAAGTTCTGGACATGATGATGATGGTGTTTCTCATTTGAGAAAAATAACCTTCAATGCAAGGGACAAAGAAATGAGAGAGAGGGGAAAAAAACACACACAAAAGAAAGAACACTGTTTCCCTTCCCATATGCCAAAAATCTGATATAAAACAAAATACGTTTTCTGCTTATAATGGAGATGAATCTTTGGTACTTTGGCAACAGATCTCTGATCTAAATAATATATACTAACTGCAGCCATCAAATGTATCACTGTATCATTGGCTGGCATAATTACAGCACAAAAAAGCATTGTCAAATGTTGCAGCGTTTGTTGCATAAAGTGAAGAAAGGCCTTAGTGGCTGTGCAGGGTCAGAAAGTGTGTGTGTGTGTGTGTGTGTGTGTGTGTGTGTGCATACATGTGTGCGTTTGTGCGTGTGTGTGTGTGTGTGCATGTGTGTGTTTGTGTGCGTGTGTGTATGTCTGTGTGTATGTGTATGTGTGTTTCAGTTTTCTGCAATGCAAATCAGACGCTTCAATTTCACGGTCACAACACATCTCAGTTTTACAACATGTTACAGGTTTACCATCACAGCATCATGAGCATGTTTCAGTTTTCAGTAGTGTAAATCAATTCTGTGGTGTGTGATGTAAATCCAGAGATGTGGCTGTATAATGTAAAACCACGTCAGAAGTGCAATGTAAACCACCAGCACCATGGCAAGTTATATAAAGTAACGTAAACAGCCAGTGTGAAGGGAGCGTGATGTGGTAAATCAGTGGTGTGCTGTGCAGTGCGGCTTCTCACAGCGTCCAGTTTGACGATGTTGGGTCCCGTGCGGTCCCGCTCCTGGTACTTGCTCACTTTGCTCTGACACTTCTGCAACTCCTGCAACACCGTGCATCACTCCCTCAGTCAGTCCCCAGGCAGAGTCAGTCCCTTGTCTCAGTAGAAAAGACAGTCACCTCACCATGACAATCCAGTTGCCATGGTATATATAGTAGGTCTCATAGCAAATCAGTCATCATGGTAAACCAGCCACCACTGTAAAGTTTCCAGTTTCATTTATTATTATCGTTATGAGCATTTATGCCTTATCTTGAAAATAAACCCTAGGCATTTTCAAATAGAAAAAAAAAAACACATATAAATATCAAAAAGAAAAAATTGAACACAAGATTCAAAACATTATTAAATCATTTGCCCCCCCCCCCCACCCTAGACACACTCCCAACACAAAGCACTTGCACATGCACAAGGTGTCTAAGCGTTTGGACTGATCCATATTTGCTACACCACATCTGCTGTTATTAAAAAAAAAGAAGAAAAAATAAATAAAAAGGAGGGGACACCTGATCTTTGCATAAACCCACTTCCCTGTTCAGGTCTGAGTAAAATAATTATCATGTTGCATAGCAGTTGGTGTCTCCAAACTAAAAGTATCTGCTTGAACAGAAGGAGATTTTTACAACGACAAGTTGCTGAAACAAACAAACAAAACAAGAAGAAAGAAAGAAAGAAACCCAGCCTGTCACCTTTTTATCTAATGTCATAATTCAGCTGACACATCTTTTTCTGCCGTCATAATCACCTGTCACCTCTTTTACTACTGTCATAATTCAACAGTTACATCTTTTTCTGCTGTCATAATAAACTGTCATCTTTTTTTCTACTGTTATATTTCAGCTGCCACCTCTTTTTCTACTGTCAAAATTTCATAATTTACCTTTCACCGCTTTTTCCACAGTCATAAGTACCTCTTATATATTTTTCTATCATTATAATTGCCTGTAACCTCTTCTTCTACTTACCTGTAATGACTGCTCTCTCCTCTTCACTGCTGCTTGAACATTGGGAAAAATGGAGTTCAATCTGGAAAATAAATACACCTCACTTGAATTGACTGGTAGATCATGTGCTAAAAAAAAAGAACAAAAAGAACAGGGCTCATATTCTCACAAATTTGGCACAGTTGCAAAGGCCTGAAAAAAACAGAATCAAGGGTAAAAAATTCTGCATCATCAAATCTGCTTCTGTGAACAATGTGCTTCCAAGTTCTTTTACTTCAGGGTGTTTTACTTTCTTATATTCTTCATCTTCTGGACCCAACACCCAACTCAGATCTGACGTTGCCCTGCAGTCACTGTGGCAGAGTATGTCCATCTCGGTCAATGTTCATCAGTGTACCTTCACCTGATGTGGCTCCACAACCATTCCCTACATCTTCATCTGCAAAGTCAAGCCACACATTCTCCTTATCTCTCTCTCAGCATGATTTTTATTATTATTATTTTTTTTTATTCAACCTGTGATCACTTGGGCCTCAGTATGTATTTCTTTCTACTTTATGGAAAAATTAAGATGTTTCAAATTTGAAATGTATGTCAATACAGACTTTCTCAAACACATCTAACTGTTCACTGCACATACAGATATACTCACTTTTTGACAGGCTCAATCATTGCCTTCTGCACCACTGCATTCTGAAACAGATACAGCAAAGTATAGGAACTTACTGTACTTAGACAAAGTGCTAAATAAAATCTTATTGAAAAAAAAAATGTAGCAAGACTGAATGTCAAAAGACAGAGTCTAAACTAACAAACATTGGACCATTGACAGTTTATGTCTGTTTTGTTAAAGTATCCAGCATTAAGAGTGACCCTGTAAAGGTAGCCTGGGACCCACGAGAACAATGGTAAAAAACTCCCTGGGATTCACAAGATTTTTAACTAATCAGAACCCCTGCCTACAACATCCTGCATGAATTTTTAACCAATCAGAAGCCCTGCCTTCCACATTCTGCATGAATTCTGAACCAATCAGACGCCCTGCCTACCACATCCTGCAAGAGTTTTTAATCGATCAGAAGCCCTGCCTACCACATCCTTCATGAATTTTCAACCAATCAGAAGCCCTACCTACCACGTCCTGCATGTACATATCCAGCTTGGCCATGAATTTTTAACCAATCAGAAGCCCTACCAACCACATCCTGCATGAACTTGTAATCAATCAGAAGCCCTGCCTACCACATCCTGCAAGAGTTTTTAATCAATCAGAAGCCCTGCCTACCACATCCAGCATGAATTTTTAACCAATAAGAAGCCCTGCCTACCACATCCTGATTATGCATGTCCAACTTGGCCAAGGCATGGTCCCACTCCTCCATCTGCCAGCGGAGGTCTTGCTCCGACTGGAACAGCACCGTGCCCAGCAGCTCCTGGGTCAGACGGCGCTCTGCCTTGGTCTGTGCTGCACACAGCCACACAGCGTTATTGTGCTGTAATATATTGTAATACTCATTTTTGTCATAACAGATTTCTCTGTGTGAAATTTGGGATGCCTCTCCCAAGGGAGAGTGCGTTGCTACACTGAGAGCCCCACCTTTTTTTTCTTTTTTTTTTTTTTTTTTGCTTTTTACTGCCTGCAGTTTTATTTGTTTTCTGCCCCCGAATAATTTATATGGAGTATGACTGCCTACATGGCAGGGTAAAAATGGTCATACACGTAAAAGCCCACTCGTGCACATGCGAGTGAACACGGGAGTTGCAGCCCACGAGCAAAGAATAAGAACTGTCTTCCTATCAAAGTGGATTTTTCTACAGAATTTCGCCAGTGACAACCCTTTTGTTACCGCGAGTTCTTTTACGCGAGTTAAATGTGCATGCTGCACAAGGGACCTCGGTTTATCATCTCATCCAAATGACCAGCGACCAACTCAGACTCAAGGTCTAATGGAGGGGGAGAAAATTATGGTGATTATAGGATTCGAACCAGTGCGCTCAGATTTTCGTGCTTCCTAGGTGGAGGTGTTATCTCTAGGCCAAAATTAAACTCATATTATATTAATTTCTGTTATCACCTTGGTCAGTGCTGCACACAGCCACACAGTGGTATTGTCATGCATTGTATTACTTTCTGTCATCGCATTGGTCAGTGCTGCTCACAGCCACACAGTGGTATTGTCATGCATTGTATTACTTTCTGTCATTGCATTGGTCAGTGCTGCTCACAGCCACACAGTGGTATTGTCATGTATTGTATTACTTTCTGTCATTGCATTGGTCAGTGCTGCTCACAGCCACACAGTGGTATTGTCATGTATTGTATTACTTTCTGTCATTGCATTGGTCAGTGCTGCTCACAGCCACACAGCGTTATTGTACTGTATTGTATTACTTTCTGTCATCGCCTTGGTCAGTGCTGCTCACAGCCACACAGCGTTATTGTAATGTATTGTATTACTTTCTGTCATCGCATTGGTCAGTGCTGCTCACAGCCACACAGCGTTATTGTACTGTTTTGTATGACTTTCTGTCATTGCACTGGTCAGTGCTGCTCACAGCCACACAGCATTATTGTAATGTATTACTTTCTGTCATCGCCTTGGTCAGTGCTGCTCACAGCCACACAGCGTTATTGTAATGTATTACTTTCTGTCATCGCATTGGTCAGTGCTGCTCACAGCCACACAGCGTTATTGTACTGTTTTGTATGACTTTCTGTCATTGCACTGGTCAGTGCTGCTCACAACCACACAGCAATATTGTAATGTATTGCATTACTTTCTGTCATCGCATTTGTCAATGCTGCACAGCCACACAGTGTTAATGTAATGTATTACTTTCTGTCATTGCATTGGTCAGTGCTGCGCAGCCACACAGCGCTATTGTAATGTATTGTATTACTTTCTGTCATGGCCTTGGCCAGTGCTGCTCACAACCACACAGCAATATTGTAATGTATTGTACTGTTTGTCACTGCCTTGGTCAGCACTGCACACAGCGGTATTGTAAAGTAATATATTACTTTTCGTCATCACCTTGGTCAGTGCTGCACACAGCCACACAGTGTTATTGTGATGTGTATTGTATTACTTATTGTCACCGCCTTGGTCAGCACTGCATGCTGCATATGGTACTGCAGTTTATTGTTAGATGCTCTCACATCAATGGCTGGTGCAGTGATACAGCTCTACCCATATAAACATTGCTGCTTTGTACCATTCTTCTTCTTTTTTTTTTCTTTTTCCATCAACCTTTTTTATTTGAAAGTTCTTCCAATCTGCAACTATGGTTGATGCTTTTCACTGAACTGGTTTTACATGCATGAACTTTAAAACAGCTTTACATCACACATGCTAAAGATTGTACACAATAAAACAGTCCTTATATATCGCTAACACAAACAACTGTACACAGTTCCAAAGAACAGACAAGTGTTTCCATGCTAGGTTCACAGAGAACAGTCACTAAAATTATACTGATGGCAGAAAATGAGGCATGTTTTCAGGGCCCCAGAGCAAACTTCAGGGAGAACACCACTAAAATGACAGTGACAGCATGCTGAATGGAAAGCTTTCATAGAAACTTTCAAAACTAAACTGATTCTCGATTTCAATAGTTTCATTACTTTATTTCCACAAGTCAGTGTTCACTCCTGGTCTAACTCTTATGTCCAGCCCTGATATGTCCCCTTTGTGCTTGGTTGGGCTAAAAGCAACATAGTTTGATTCAACTCTTATTTTTTTCCCCAACACAATAAAAGTTATTTATTATCTACTGTTTTACTTCATCTCCTGTTTGTCAATCAGTATCTGCCTTTATGGCAATGTTGATTATGTTCAAAATGTACTGCACAAAGAATACACAAAAGTGAAGACAAAAGCTGTGAGCAAGCTTTGGATTACCTGTGTTTGACTCCACCAGTCGTTTGCCATCTTTGTACATTCGTTTGGTTATTTCGTCAAGCCTGGGAACCAATTAAAAAATGTATTTGAAATTTCTTTCACTTTAAACACTTGAATATGCACAAATCTCTTCTTCTTCTGCGTTCGTGGGCTTCAACTCCCACGTTCACTCATATATACGTGAGTGGGCTTTTTACGTGTATGACCGTTTTTACCCCCCGCCATGTAGGCAGCCATACTCCGCTTTCAGGGGAGTGCATGCTGGGTATGTTCTTGTTTCCATAACCCATCGAATGCTGACATGGATTACAGGATCTTTAACGTGCGTATCTGATCTTATGCTTGCGTATACACACAAAGGGGGTGCAGGCACTGGCAGGTCTGCACATATGTTGACCTGGGAGATTGTAAAAACCTCCACCCTTTACCCAGCAGGCGCCGTCACCGTGATTCGAACCCGGGACCCTCAGATCGAAAGTCCAACGCTTTAACCATTCGGCTATGGCGCCCATCCACAAATCTCTTGTTTTGCAACAGTTTTGCAACAGTTGCATTGCTTCTGTTAATAAAATGTTCCTCAATTCAATCACACAGAGTGTTTTTATTTACTTCTTTATTTTTTTAAACCTATTATTCAAACGAACATGTCACTCCCCATCCACCTCCTTCCAGTTCACAGTCGTCAGGACGAATACTTGATAAATAAACAAACAAAATCACTTTATTAACTGAAAAGCATCAAAGATTTAGAAATCTACATGTGTCATTCAAAACAGGAAGGACTGGTCTTTTTGCTAGAAGCAGGAAATCCATGTGATCAAAAGGTCATGAGGCAACAAGACATTGTCTTCAATTCTAGTACTTACAGACCACTGTGTGAGTATGCACATATAAGAATGTGTTCAAAATTGATTATCTGAAAAAGCAAACCTCACTGACATATTTTATCATTTTCTCCACACATCATCGTAACTGAAATCTATAATATCCTTTAACTGCAAATCATACTATGTTAATGGAGATTTAAATGTGGAATTAAGAAAAAAAATTATGCGAGATTTGATCAAAATAACAAAAAACAACAACAAATAATAACCAAAAAAGTAGTGTAACAGCTAAGAGTACTTACTCTTCAAGCTTTTTCACTTCCTTCTCGAATTCTCTTTCTGCCTGAAAAACAGACACAAACCATGAAGAAAATATAAAACATGATTTCATCAAACTCATCCAACAGCTGAGCTGTTAATAACAATACAATGATATGTCAAATTTTATCAGTGATCCTGGCTCACTGCAGTGTACAAGATCATAACAAAATGGTACATGTTCGCAAAGACCCATGTATATATCAACAAGACGGCCAAGTTATCAAATCAAAAGTCTTTCTTGTTGCATTGCATGATATTCATTGACAATGTGTTCAAATCAAAACAATTTTTTTTCCTGATTGGGAAAATGAGTGAGGCAAAAAGAAGGGAAACATTAAAAATGAGAAATAAGTACTGTCACTCTTTTGAAGTCAAACTTAGTTTAAGTCAAAGGCACATAATTCACACAGTCTGAATACTACTCATCCAACAGTATTGTCAAATTTTATCAGTGATCCTGGCTCACTGCAGTGTACAAGATCATAACAAAATGGTACATGTTCGCAAAGACCCATGTATATATCAACAAGACGGCCAAGTTATCAAATCAAAAGTCTTTCTTGTTGCATTGCATGATATTCATTGACAATGTGTTCAAATCAAAACAATTTTTTTTCCCGATTGGGAAAATGAGTGAGGCAAAAAGAAGGGAAACATTAAAAATGAGAAATAAGTACTGTCACTCTTTTGAAGTCAAACTTAGTTTAAGTCAAAGGCACATAATTCACACAGTCTGAATACTACACTGTCCCTCACCTTTGTTGTTGTTACAACAAACATACATACCCAAACTTAAAGAGTACATCACATGCACACACAGACAGACACAGTCACACACTCCAAGTCCAACACATTATATACAGTTTGCATTCATTGACAGCGATACAAACTTACTGCACGCGATACGGCGGTTTTCTTTGGTCCAGTCAGTCGACTGAATGGGTTCCTGAAATAAAAAACATAATGCAAGTAAAAAATGTTTATCAAAACATTTTCTTTTACAAAATTAGTTTCACACTTTATTGTGAGCAACTGACAACTTGATACTGTGTTTCTTCAAATGCTATAAATTAAATTCTTTTATTTTTCATCTTCTCATCATACAACCTATAACTGTGGTGCTTGATGGGTATTTCATTTTCTGTGTTTCCATAACCCATCAAACTCTGAGATGGATTAGACTTAAATTAAGGGAATCTTTTGAGTATCTGTTTGATCTTCTGTGTGCATACAAATGCAGGATGTTCAGGCACTATCACTTGCAGTAGCACTTCATATGTTGGCCAAGAAGATGTGAAAAATCTCTTTCCTTAACCCAATAGATCCTGAACAAGCTGAACATATATTACAAATATAAACCAGGACTATCAGGTTGAACGTCCAGTGCTCTAACTTTAATGTTTTGGCTATTGCACAGTCAATACACAGATGCATTACAAATAATCAGAGTGTGAACGTCCTTTGACCAGTAGAGTGCCTATGAGACGTCACCTGACGTCCTACAAAAAGTATTGCCATAGCGCCTATAAGACGTCCACTGACGTCCTGCATATGTTCAGATTTTTCCTTCTTTGGAGTTTGGTTCAATTCACATAAACAGACTCTGAACAGTTAGTTTGATGTGTCTGGATTACAAAAATACTATCTAAATGAACATTCATTAGGTAGAAGACCCCTTTCTACTTGATAATAATTTGCTAATTGACCAAGTGATTCATGCATGGTGCAAAAAAAGGCATTGAAAACTGTGTCCAGTAAAGAAGGTGGTCACAGTCAGCAGATTTACACAATTCTGAAAGCTCTGCTTGTGGTTGGGGGCAGCTTTCACCATGGAGAAGGATCTCTCTTGTCTGATGATTGGTTTGAAAACAAAGGTGATTGACGACAGTGACGAAACTGGCAGCCCATTTGATGGTAATTCAGTCCATCTATCCAATCAGACAGCATTTTTGAACAAGTGGCTATGAAGAAGGGGAGGAGAGGGAGAGGAGTGATGTAAGATGATAGGTCGAATGTCAGCCAGAGTTCATGAAGGGGGCATGGCTTTTAGGAATGAGTGTGTTCAAATTTCAATGCAGACTGTAGGATTGACAACCGCCAATGCGCCACGATTTTCACGAAAAGCAGGGTGGCACCTGCACTGGACATGAAACACGTGCTTTTTGTTTTTCATGCTTTTTTTTTCCCCGCTGAATCAGATGGTTGAATTGCATGAAGAGGTGGCAAGCCGGATGCACAAGAGACACTTTAATCGGCCCACGTGCAACTTGAAAGGAGTGAATGTCATCAAAGAACTTCACCATCTCACTCCCGAACGCTCTTAGCTGTCAAAAAGCTTGCCATCTCAGGTTCTGTGACGGTGATTGACCTTTTACATTGACTTTTCCCACCTTTGTCATTGCTGGGACAGTGATTTACTTACATGTCTGCAGGAGCTGTGATTTGTTTTTATAAACTTATAGCCTGTTTTAATTTCTTATGCAGGTATAATCTGAAAATAGGCATGCTATTTCTAGCTGTATTTTGTTTCTTTTCTTTATGGATATTATTATGTAGAGGTGGAAATAGACTTTTTTGTAGCACAAAAATTATCATCTTGATTTTACATGTCTGAACAGTTATCTACAATCAACCTTATTGGGTGAAAGAGCCCAGAAGCAGAATCTACACTCATTTTCCTTCACTAAAATGTTTACTTTCTTTCTGCATCACCAATAGCTTTTGTGCTAGAATATTTTGTGAGTTATTACCCCTGAATCCTCAAAATTCTCTTGCAAGGGGAGAGCACTTTTTTTTTCTTTTTTTTTATATAAAATTCCCTGGCACTGAACTGGTTAAATCATGTCATGTACTGTGTAAAATCATACCACATGATTTTAGAATTTATACAGTAGTATTTACACTGTGATTTAAAAAACAACAACAAACATTCCGTATCTTATAAGAATTGTTAAAAAAAAAAGGTGTTCTTTTGTCATTTCCATACTGAACTATTATGCATCAAATGTGACTGCATACCTATACTAATCTGAATAGTAGACTTAACAGCCAAGAAGATATTCTGTGGCAGGGCATTCCATTCTATTGTGCATGCATATATCTTCTCCTTCTTCTTCTTTCCCTTGACTGCCGCCTTCATCATTGTGAAAATTCTGTAGACTATAAGGGGGGTTTGCATGTTTTTGAGGTTTCCTGAGGCAGAGGTTGCTGGGCCAGGGGATCAGATTCGGGATTTGATGTGTGTGTGTGTGTGTGTGTGTGTGTGTGTCCTTGTTGCACACAGCCACAGTAAACACTGTGATAATGTTTCCATGGATCTGAGGGGCTCAAATGCTTCTTCCAGAAGAAAATAAATGAAGAAAACATAGTCAATATACTCAACATACAACAGGTGGCTTAGTATGAAACTGCCAGCTAGCAACTACTTTTCACTCTCCACATACTGGACATACCTGTAATACAGCACATTGCTCCAAAGCTGCCCAAACCCTCCGACACACACGTGTGTGTGTGTGTGTGTGTGTGTGTGTGTGCGAAAGGTATCAATCCGAGTGAAATACTGAGAAGTGGGAGGGATGGAGGAATGGAGAGAAATCAAGACATTAAAGGGAGACACAGCCAATCATAGAGTCAGATATATATATATATATATATATATTACCAGCTCATTGTGTAGTAATTTGTGAAGAACTACACTGACACTGACAGGTCTGTGTGCTTCTGTTGACCAAACTTGCCGGAAGTGGATACAACTGCAAGTATTTCCATTGGATCTTCCGGGTTACAGTCATGCACTCTCTACACCAAAATTTGAACACCGAAAACATGAATAAAACCTTGCCATTTTTATAAAATTGTTGAAACGTGAGTCTATAACGAATGATATAGTATGTAATGTGCCTCGGTTTTTTACAAAAATTGAAATGATTTACCAAATGAAAGTTGGTTACTCTCTTTCGAAAAAGATATTTTGGTTACCAAGGTCAAGATGGCGGCTCCCATTCAACGAGTAATGAGGCTTGCCTCAAAGACTTTTGCACGATTTCATCCTTCAGAAAGCTCACATCGTGATCGTCTTTCTCAGCTGAGGTCTGCATTTAATGAGATCAGAGCGTCAGATGTCAACTTTGACTCTGAGGCTGTCAGAGAACATGATAGGCAGTCTCCAAACAGAGCGCCTGTCAGTTATATCCATTTGTGGGAAGACGACGCAATTTCCATGGGTATATTTATTCTGAAAAGTGGTGGCCGTTTACCATTGCATGATCACCCGGGAATGTTTGGATTAATTAAGGTAATTCACGGTACCTTGAAAATAATGAGCTTGACTGAAATTGAAGGTGTACGAGTTCCTGATGAAATAGATCAGCGAGTGGAACAGTGGCAGAAACCGTTGCTGAAATCAGTGCGACTTGAGAGTGAGGTGGCATTGACGGCAGACCACGAATGCGGTTATTTAACACCAAGCCGTGGTAACTTTCACCAGATCACAACAGAGACTGAAATGGCAGCATTTGTGGACATTTTGGCACCACCATACGACCATTCCAAGGACAGAGACTGTCATTATTACAGTGAAATCCGAGGATTGACACTGTCTACTGCAAGAGAGGTCAACTGGATTATGCGTGTGCCTCAGCCTTTAGACTTTTGGTGTGATTCACTGGACTATACTGGACCAGACCTTGATGACAGTCACACCTGAATGTGCCGTACCGGGCAAAGCAGTGAAATAACTATTGTGACAATGGTGCATTATATAATGTTATTTACCTATAAACTTTTTTTTTTCAATTATAGCAGTCCTGTACAACAGGTTCTGGCCTTTGATTGAATGAAAATTTGTTGTGGTTTCATAAAGAAACTATGTTATATCATGTGTGACTGACTTGTTATGTAAATATTAGAAATAGCGGGGCTCTAAATACCCACCCATCCAATAGACTGCAGGAGAGTTCCTTGTTTACATGACTTGAAGAGAGGCATGTCACATGATCTGTGCTCTCAGAGTTGATTGGCTGTCCAAGTTTGCAAACAACAAAGGCGATCGAGAGAGGCAGAACATGTGAAATAGCAGACTTCTCTTTTGGACCTTTTACTTCCTATTTATTTTTTATATATATTATTTTGCAAAAGATGGCACTTCATTGTACAGAGTTTGGTTGTAGCAATGGAAGGTATCATTAGTATCAACTAAAGAAATGGTGGACAGGATATGTTTGCTGCTTTTGTCTGTATTGATCACCTTTGGCATTGTTCGCAAGTTTAGTAAAAGTTGTTTACACAAGATCCAAGATGGCCTCAGAACTCTCCAGTGGTCAATTGTCCAGAACAACTACATCTGTCAGACAAGTGGAAATGCTGTCTCCATATATATGTCCATTGGGCAACCAATTTTTGGCTGTATCAGCGAAACTGAAATGGTGACTGAGTTCAGTTCAGTGCATCCCCTTTTCACTTTGACCCCAACACCCAGACTCAAGTTTTTTCTCTTCCTGTAAATGTAATAAATGTATGTTAAGTATGTAATGACTCATTCAGTTAATGAGTCTGCTGATTGCAGAAGGGGTATTGCTTTTAATTTATTAAGTCAATAACTTGAGGGAAAGTAGAAACTGGGGCGGATAAGTTGAATTTTGAGTGATACAGATGATAAGTACTGTTGGTGTAAAATCAGTTCTAATATTTTGTTGTATTTTAATATTCTTTTTAAAAGAAATGTATTATATAAGAGAATGAGTATGAATAACTCGTAAGCAAAACATTGTTTATAATGTTAAAACTATAAATTTTGTTTTAGCATTTGGCAGTGGATGTATCTGCAAGAACACTTTTTTTTCTTGTTTTTGGTTAGTTACTGAGTTCATGAGGTGGTGGTTAGTGAAGTGTTTTCTAAACATGTTCAGTTACAGTACTGAATAGCTGAGTCAGTGGTTTGCTGAGAATAATATCAATTATGATATAATTTTAAAGATTAACACTTTTTCTTGATCTTTTCTTCTTGTGTTACTTCTGTCCCAGTAACAATTGCTAATGACAGAAACCAGAGACTGAGACATATTGAGAGCATGGATACTTTCCTGTACTTGATTTTATATTTAGTCTGTTAATTTTGCTGTTGTGTAACTTACTGTTGATTTAAACTGTGCAAGGTCTTTTGCTGCTATTTTTTCCTGTTTAGCAATTGTCCTTTTACTTTCCATTGTTGTAATGTGAGTCTTTAAATCATCTAATTAATTTTAAATAAATTGTTTTCAATGTTAAAAGTTTGTTACATGTTTTGAGTTTTGTATCATTATCATAGAATTTGACTTTTAATGTTTCATATCGAAAATGAGATTGTAATTTAAATGTAAAGATATTTGTCACATTAGTATGTGGAATGGAATTAACCTCTCCCTGGGAAGAATGCATTACCTCAGGACAGCACCGTCTTTTTGTTCTTTTCCAGAATACAATTTTATTTTTGTTTTTTTCAAGAATAGTATCTGTTTGACTATCAGTGTGATCGTCCTACAGAATTTGTCAGGGTAGAGATGTTAAATCACATCAAGGTTCCAATCTCCTTGTGCATGTAATTGCAAAGAACCTATTGAAGGAAGAAAGTAGTATTACAAATTCTGTGGGAAACCTACATAGATGATAGAACAGATTTAATTTCCTGTGGCAGAAAGAAGAAAGGGTGTTCAAACTGCACTATTACCTACCCCTGGTGAGAGCAGCTCAAATTTCTCATAGTAAAAAAAATTCTGCTAGTGTCATGAAAGTAACACAGTAGATCTAGTACAAATTTATTACAATCCAATACAGCATAACTTTTTTTGCTGCTGTGACTCAGTGTGAGAACCTCCTTTTAGAATTTGAGTAAATGCAATTTATAGATTATACATAGTATACATGCATGCTGCCGCGCATGATACCTTTGCTTTTCATTCAACAAATTTTCATGACTGGAAATAGCTAGAACATGTGAAAAACCCTTTTAAAAGTGGCGATGTCAAGGTCACAACAGAGTGCATGTAACAAATTCCTATGTGCTCATTTTTCTGCCCCATATATTTCTTGAGAACACATTGCATGATGGATTAAGATGGAATCACACATGTCTGAGACTAGATGACCTGCCCTTTCTTGACAAGTATGTTTGTGAAAATAACCAACATATTTATAGCCTCATCCCTGACTGGTAATCAGGACATTGTACAGACACATCACAGTTATGCATCAAATATTCTTTATGATATTGACAGAATTGCCTATTCTGTTTATGTAAGAGTAACAGGCAGAAGTTGATAGTTAAGCATCACAGAGAAATATTCTCTCCCTTGTTTTTGTTGGCTAGGTCAGTTTGCATTTGATAAATGACAGTAGTACTTGATATAGTACTAGTAGTAGTAATAAATCTATTTTTCACCTGTTGTTATAACGAATATTTCATAATCCAGATGTAGTAGTCCATTGAACCTCACGTGAAACAAGTTCAGGTCAATTGCAAATTTTGTCTTATGCTGTTGACTGCTTCAGGTAGACTGCATAGTGTTTGAATGGATCTTTGATTGATTTGATGCGTGATAAAATCATAATTGATCTGTGATATGTATGTTATAAAGCAATACTGAATTTCCAAACATTTAATTTATTACATGACCACATGTAGCAAATTACAGACTGAATAGTGAAGCACTGAGAGTCTGTCAGCCATGTCTCAGATGTGTGTGGTCAGCTTGAATGTTGACATAATTTTCTCAGCTTCAGTAAATGGTACAGGAACCAAACTTGGTAGAATGGTAGACTTTCCATTCATCCACTTCATGATGATGTCATGTGAGGGGTTAAACTCAACGATCAAGTTTATTATTTGGAATAAATTACACAGAAAAAATCTTGATACTAATAATAGAGTTCATGGTCTTATCCATTTTTCATCACATAATGTACTTCTGTAGTGACTGGTCATGATCATGATGATAGCATAATCTTTAAAAGGTTTAATGGCATTCATGGTCAGAAGTCAAAAGTCAAGGTTACAACATGGTTTGTTTGGTCTATGAATAGGCACAAAAGAGCAAAGGGCTGAATCAAGTCTTCTCAAACTTAGTTCAGTGATGATCAAGGTATGTTTAAAAAAAAAGTATGATTATACATTTATAGATTGTCAGTTTCACAGTGATTTCTCTTGGCCAGAAACTAACAGAAGTCAACTCAAGGCATAACACTTTAACAGTGCAATAAAAAAAATTTAAAAAGTTTTGTAAAAATTGTGCTCCACAGTATAATCCTTTTTTTCTATTTGATAAATTGTGTGGCATTGTTGGATTATGTGACTGAGTTTCACACAAGTCTTGAAGGTCTTGGCGCTTGTTGTTGTTCTGTTTTAGGTCAGGTGGTTAGCATCAACCCCAGTTGTTGGCCAGTCAAGAATGTCTTTGTGTAATTTGTATTTTTATGTGCTTCCAAGGAAACTTTCCGTAGGAGGACATTAAAAATAAAGTCTGAAGTTATATGAATTGTTAAATTAGATCTCTGTGGTATGATTTTGCTTTTTCCATGTGCTATTTTCAGAGCTGGTATGGTCTCTGTGGTTGGTTGTCCATTACGCAAGAATAAATTGATGAATAGATTAATTGTGTTTTGGTGGTGGTGGTTTTATGTCCATGTTCACCAGTGTAACTTGAGTGATGAGGAGAAACATCCATGGAGAATGTTGCCCTGATTATTTGAGTTCACAGTAACATTGAAAAACCCAGAAAAGAGGGGTTTAAGTTTAAAGTGGAGGTAAGAACTACTGAAGAAGTGGTTCACAATAATGAAAATTTTATATTAACTTGTGTGAGTTTACTGTAGATCCATTGTACATGTGTCAGTCTTGTTAAAAGTGTTATTCAGCAGACGTGTAGTTGTGTGTGTGTGTGTGTGTGTGTGTGTGTTGAAAACCAATAGGCAACAGTGTTTAATTTTCTTTCCAAAATAATTGTGTTGTCAGAGGGGAGCTGGAATACTGTGTATTGCATTTGCTCATTATCTTAGTCTTGTTAAAGATGTTATAAATTTATGTGTTTTCCTGCTCTTGCCAACAACATTCATACATTATGGAAATAAAATTCCTTTTGTTCCAAGACTATGATTTAGTTTGCAAATGGTTGTACAGTTTGAATTTGCTGTTAAATTTTCCTTTTCTATATTAAACTTTTTATTCTTTTCTCCATTTTGGCATTTGTTAAAATTATTAAGATTTTTTTTAAAAAGAATATGTATGTATATGTATGCAGGTGCATCAAATGATATGTCTCTTGTGTAAGGCAGCAAATTCAAACAGTCAATTTTTGCCAGGATCCAAAACTCAGCCAGTGTGAAATAGATGATTTATTTGATCCAGCTTAAAACCTCTTCAGTCACAGAGCTTAGTTAGAACAGTGGGTATTATGTATGATAAAGGAAAATAAATTGGTTGTAAGAATACTGTAGTCAACACAAAGCACTCAACTGCGTGAAATTTGCAGTATGATTATTGCCTACTTGTACCAGTTTAGACAACACATTGCTCAGCTGCATGTCAATTGTGTTGATTGCCCACTCACATTGCTCTACTGCATGTCGATTGCAATGTGTTTATTGCCCACTCACATTGCTATACTGCATGTCAATTGCAGTGTGTTTATTGCTCACTCACATTGCTCTACTGCATGTCAATTGCAGTATGTTTATTGCCCACTCACATTGCTCAATTGCATATCGATTGCAGTGTGTTTATTGCCCACTCACATTGCTCTACTGCATGTCAATTGCAGTGTGTTCATTGCTCACTCACATTGCTCTACTGCAAGTCAATTGCAGTATGTTTATTGCCCACTCACATTGCTCAATTGCATGTCAATTGCAGTGTGTTTATTGCTCACATTGCTCAACTGCATGTCAGTTGTCATATGTTTATTGCCCACTCACGTTGCTCAACTGCATGTGACTTCAATTGCAGTATATTTATTGCCCACCACATTGCTCAACTGCGTGTCAGTTGTAGCATGTGTATTGCCCACAAGTGCATAATTTAGATCACACATTTCCTGCTGTCTGATTACACTCTGTTGTCAAAGTGGTCAGGGTTGGCAGCTTTATGCTTTAGACATCTCGCCACAATTACATTTGTTTGCAGAAGAAAAAAAAACAGTAGGAGAATAACAGATATATTTCATGGGAAGAAACTGTTTAAAGCAGAACGGTGTTACATCATTTGGACAAATGAAGTTTTAATGATGTATGAGGATGCTCAAAGTAACTTCAGTGGGAACCATTCTTTTGCTGATGACAAGGAGATGTTAAAATTACACTTGCACTTCTTTAGAAATAAATGTGGATTTATTTACATGTGTAATATATAAGAAATGGTGGAAGTAAAGTACAGTATAGAATCTGTTCTTGCGCTCTACCATGTCTTTCATGGATACTGAATGAAACACTGAATATAAATGCAGTATTAAGAATTAAAAGACTCAACAGTTTTTCATTTTCTACTATGACAAACAGACAAACTTCCACTGTGCTGTCACAATCATCCTTTGTCACTCTTCCCCACACCCACCATACACAGAAACATTCTTCATACCTGTGTAAGTAGAGCTGACAACTTCGCTGCAATTCTACAACAAAATCAGAAAAAATCTCAACTTCGATGTTTCCAGACAAGAAAAAATATGGTTTTATTACTGATCACAACATATTCAATTATTTCCAGTGACGTTCACCACAAATCATTTACACTTGAAATTATCCATGTTGTATTTTAACCTCCGCATAATTATTTTTCTTAATAATGAAAGTGAACTGTTAAAAGCATCTGGCTATTATTGTGTTTTTGAAAGGGTCTTCAAATATCTTCTGCCCCCAATCCTCTATTCCAGAATGTTAAGTCAGTTCTTCAGAAATAACAAAGGAAAAATGAAAACACTGATTCATTAGGAATCACAACATGCTGATGTTAGGCCCTCTTGGCCACTTTGATCCATATTTCCTCTTCTGGACGAGTGACAAAACCGTAGACCGGCTTGACGTCTTGTCCAGGAACCAGCATGAACCGGAACTTCTGCAGTGCAGAGACCATCATGATGGAAGCCATCACATATGCCCAGCGATAGCCAGGACACTGTCGGCCTCCCCCAAATCCAAATGGAGGAAAGGCCAGTGTTGGTCTGCCTTTGCTTCTCTCTTCCGAAAAACGATCGGGATCAAATCTGTTGACAAGCATTCAATGCTTAAAATGACAAAAGAAATAGTAACAATCATTCTTATTTAGTTATTATAACAATAATTCTTTAATTAATTATAGAGACTGATTGTAATAACTGATATTAATAACTATCGATCATTACAAACTGTACTAGCGACCACATATTTTGTGTGATGTGTTTAATGCGTTCTTGTACATTAGTGTCAGCCTCATCATTGACTAGAACTGCTGTTAATTGCACCGTGAAAAGACGGCTGTATTATTAGTCTTACTTGCCAGAACTGAACCTCAGCAAGTCCCCTACAGTAGCATCTCTATGTAGCAACAACGCATCATCTTGGTAACTTTAGGCCTTAGGCTATTCTGCAGGGAACTTAGAAGTCTCCAGACGAGTGGTAAAAGTCGCCCACTGGAGTGTGGGTTTGCCCTGAAGCCCACAAACTAAAACCACCGTCTACTGGAACATAGCTCTGCTGTCTTGTGGAAAACTCCGGAGAGGAGCAGATGAACAGAGTGAATCTCAACAGAAGAACTGGAATGGATCATGGCGGCCATGAAGTCTGCTGATGAACTTCATCTTTCTGGCTTATCTTATTGCTACAGTTCTGTCATGGTCAGAATGGTATGGTATGCCCCAAATCTCTTCTGGTTACATCTGGATGGAGAGGGGGTTCTTGATGCTCGAGCAATCTACAGTCTCCTTACTTCTTCCGTCAGGTTTCAGTGACGCCATCCTCTTTCAGTTTAAAAAAATTTTCTTCTTTATTAATGATTTTTACCTCTTGATATTCTGAGATGATGGCAATGTCAACAGTTGTCAGGTGGCACAAGGAAGTGCAAGTCGTGGATTTGATGTGGTGAAAGCAGGAAAGTCGATCTCTTCTCACCAAACGCAAGGAAAATGCTCAGCAGCCAAAGTAACGAGCAGCCCTCCTTAGGAACAGCACTGCTTACCCATGAGAGTGGAGGATCTCAAAAGATGACCAAGATGCAGTCCTGACAGCATACTCTTAATAACTCATAATCAGCAATCACAGTCAAAAATCAGAAGAGCAAGCAAAAAATGACATATTGTGTCTTGGAGCCTGGAACGTCTGGACACTCGTGGCCAGTACGAATTGCAACATGTCTGAGTGGTGGACAGTCCTTGAGGGACACAAGTTCCAGAGGTATGACACTGGTATTGCTGCTCTCAGAGAAACATGTCTGTCTGCTGATAACAGGTGATATCTCTGAAGCGGAAGCCAGGGACAAAGCCAGGGAACCCAGTGTTGGCTCTGCCTTGTGTATCAACATTACCAAGGACCTGGAAGCCATGCCAAGAGGTGTCAACGACTACCTGATGATGATGAGACTACCTATGGATCAAAAATGTCATCTGACTCCTCAGAGTGTCTTTGCCACTGTCATGTCCTTTGAATGTCACCAGAGTGTGTTTGTCAATTCCATGTGCTACTGATACATTATCAAGGAATACGTTATTATCCCTAAAAGAGAAATTTATTACACATCTGCAGATCAGAAGGCGACAGATACGTAAAAGAGCACAGACACTGAATCCACTGAACGGTACAAAGTCTGATCGTACTCCTACATTTCAACGAGGGCACTGATTCATAACAATGATTAACACTGTATAAACTATGCCTCTGAACAGATGGAGTTGTTCCATCAGAACCTCAGCAACTTTTTACCAGTTCCCAAAAAAGACATGCATGTATTACTAGGTGACTTTAGCACTCAGGTGGGTTGTGATTTCCAGTCTTGGTGAGATGTCAATGGGTAAGAAGGAACAGGAACAGAAAATATATAACCCTCTTCCGCTTCTCTGGCTTTGTGACGAACATGGCATGACCATCAACAATAATATTCCAACTGCCAGACATTTATGCAGAACACCTGACCGCACACCCACTTCAAGTACTCACACATGGGTGGGAAGTATTGTCCAACATTAACAACACACCTACATGTGTGCACATTCAGATGGTTTTGACATTGTGTCCACACAAAAAGATCAACCACCTCCTCTACATATGTCGCATTTCTACAATCTACTGTTTTTGGAAAGTCTGTTCATTACAAATAAATAACAAAAGCAGTAGGCAATAACCACTCACGCTGTGGGGTTTTGCCAGATGTGCTCATCCATCAAGGCCACACCAAGTGCATGGATCACTGGGGTCTGGAACATCATAGATATCACACACACACACACACACACACACACACACACACACACACACACACACACACGAATGGTGAACAAGGAATTCAATTTCTTTTACCTTGCTGTATGGAGGTTGATGAACACAGCAAACCAGCATGTAGAAAAATGTAAAGAAAGGGAAAACTGAACGGAATCCACAAACAATGTTCAACAGTTTGATAAACTCCCATGACAGTCGTAACAGTATCAGTTTCAACAAAGAAAAGGGGAATTTGAGTGACAGTGAGTATCAAGAAACGATTTGTCAGACATAATTCACACAGATTGGGGAAATGATCTCAACTATACTTTGCTTTCAAAATAAGATAATGGTTGTAATGTATACAAGGTTCTGAAAGGTCTCTTCTCTTCAGAACTGAAGACCTCATTCAGCACCAGAGGATCAGAATCTGCCGGAAGACATTTCTACCCGTCCTTATGAATAGTCTGAATGCAAAGACCAGATATATCTGTTCACCAACAATTTCTCACAGTCCCACGCTTTCTCTCGAACTGCGAGAAAGTGTAGGAGTGCAAGAAGGCGTGGGTTAATAATCCCTCACGAGAAAATAAAATCCACTGAAAATGAACACTGAAGAGCTTAAATCTGTCACATCGTCTTCATCAACAGACAAGACCCAAGCAGCACCATAGCATCACGGAGTACTGTGACCTCACTGCTCCATGTCTTCATCAGTCAACACAAAGCAAAACTCACCCCAGCAAAGATGTTGTGACCTCCCAGCTGCATGTCTTCATCAGAATAGCGGGCCGCCCAGGGTGCCACCACAGAACATCGCAACGTCTCGTCCAACACCTGACGCAGGTACCTGGGAGGAGAGTGTCGTGTTTCTCTTGAGTGATCAAATAAATCAACTATGAAATAATTGAGTACAACTATGCATCTGAGAGTGCATATGTGTATGCGGTGAACATACCTTAAAGAGAGGACAAGGACATTCTTCAGGTCTTCTTGCAATAACATGACACATTTTTCATGAAGGAACTTCTATTTAAAAAGAAGAAAACCAGATGATGCAAGGATGCGGAGTTTGGAACGTCCTACCTGCACGTGGTCTTTATATTTATATTGTCTCGTCATTTGACCATGGCCTGTCTGAATGAAAGTACAGACACATAATTCAAAGGTGTCAACTATTATAACAACATCCTACTTCCAAAAGACCGTGCAACAGCAGTTTGTAATGATCAGTACTGAACAACTGCACTGCAAGGAGTAAATCTGCTACAATCCAGTTTGGTTTTAGTTTCTTTATCTCACTGACAACAGCTAACATCCACACCGTACATGCTCTCCCTTAAGGATTATCACTCTACATCTTTTTCCTTCGAAATTAAACGAAGCACAGTTTATTAGGCCATGCACAATTAGAGAAAAAAAATCACACAAGAAAACGTTTCCTGGTATTTCTAAACTTTAAGCAATGCAGTGACACTGTTTGAGACAGACACAAGATAACACTGAAGAAACACGCTCAATATACATGTAGAAGAAACACACTGCATAGAATCTAAATGCCAATCTTTAAAAAAAGAAGAAGAAATAAACGAAAATACTGAGGTATTGTAGAGTGTATATAAAGAAGCAATGAACACATTAATGCATAACTCATGTTTTTGCAATTATAAACAATCCAATTCATTTTTGCAAGGCATTCGTAAGCTTGGTGACACTTGCTGATGACGTGATCAAAAGGGACACTCACTTGAAATTTCCAAAGGACTGGGGTGTGAGAGGCTCCGTCGTGCCCAGAACGTCCACAATTTCCTGGTACAGCCTCTCCTGGCATTCCTCATGCAGACACAGGTAGTAGATACACCACATCAGGACTGCAAGTCACAACAGCAACATTAAGGAACACTGTCGCTCAACAAGGTAGGGTTCCAATGCATAAATAACACTTCAGATATGCGATATAACAATCAGAAACTAAAGCAGCACAGTAAAAAAGAAATTTAAAAAAAATATATAAAAAAAGCAACAAACTGGAATGCTTCATTTAGTGGTTTGTACACTAATGAAGAAGACTCCACGTGGTGCACACAATACTTACAATCATAACTGCACACAAGTGACGCAAGGCCACACATAACACCATTCAGTTCAGATATTAATTTACGAGTATCTATTGTGACACTTTCGCCAGCACGAATTTGTGACCTCCCAGAAATAGGTCAATTACAAATCCATGGCAGTAGAAATGTTATCAGAAAACAAGACAACCATTGATACTTCCACTCACAATTGCCTGACGTGTGAAAACCTCCAATTAGGTAATTGATGGCATCTGCAAATTGTTGCTCCTCGTCATCAGGGTGATGAGCAATGATGGCGTCAATCAGCAGGAAGTCACGACTCTCAGCCCCATGTCTCTCCCTCTCCTTCACGGCACGTGCTATAGTGTCCTTCATGGTGGCCATGGCTGCACACAGGGCATGACAGTGGGTTGTTCACTGTGAGGATTAATAATTTTTTCTATGGAGACATAGTTAAATAGTTCATGTAGTTTTGCTGTGATGGGCAAATATGGACATATTTGAAAAATTTAACACTTTCACACAGAGACAAAGATATACAAATTATATATCACTAGAAAGTTTACTATCTCTGCTTTTAACATTTTAAAACAGTTTTCTTATTAAATACTGCTAAATATATTTTTTAATATTTTAAATTATGTCACTGAATACTGAAAAAAAAAAAAAAATGAAAAGTAGGTATACTTACTCACCAGGCATGTCATATCCATCAGCTAATACACAAAGAAGCATAAGATGATTTTCTCACACAGTAAGGTTGTCCGATTTTCATGAATCAGTTTGAAGTCAAATGGTGCACAACAAACTGTTAAAAAAAAAAATAATAAAATAAACACTGGAAAAACAGAAAACGCAAAACCATTCAAATCCATCACTTGAAAAAAAGAAGAAGAAAAAAACCTATTCACACATTTCTGTTGCAGCTAGATTATTATTTGCTTTTGTCCTTGTCTGTGTGCAACACCTCAAAGCATGGTATAGCACAGAGGGGCACTTTACACTGTTTGCACATGATTGTGGTGGCTCAGTTTTTTGCGTTTTTCACCTCTTGACGTGACGCTCCTTGTGTTTTGTGTTTGGTGTAACACACCTTGCACCCTCTCTCTGTTTTCCTAGTCTGCACCCACAGTGTAGGCATGCATACACACACATACCTCATCCTCTACCCCCCATCCACCCCGCACCTCCCCCTCACACACACATACGCATGTGCACAGAACTCTCCTGACACTTGTGTACACTTACACCCTCGCGCATGCACAAACGCACTCAAACACACAGACCCACACATACACACAAACACACACATACACACACGCACAGAGGCTGCCACTGTGTGGGGTTGGGGGTGGGGGATATGGGCGTATGTGTGTGTGCTTGTACAAGTAAGTGTGCCTGTGTGTGTGTGTGTGTGTGTGTGTGTGTGTGTGTGTGTGTGTGTGTCGTGGAAGCTACGATATGTAGCCTAGAAATGAGTGTGTGGAGGAGGGGGGTAGAGGAGGTGCAGGGTAATGTGTGTGTGTGAGGTGTGTGTGTGTGTGTGTGTGTGTGTGTGTTGGAGCTCATGTACGTTCATGTGTATTTGACTGTGCTTTCATATCTGTGAAACTGCATGTTTGGCGCATATCTGTTATGCATATGTGGGTGTATGTGTGAATGTGTGTCTCCATGTTTTACATTTATTTGCCTATTTATCATCATTGTTGTCTTATTTATTTATTTATTTATTTATTATTACTACTACTACTACTACTACTTTATATTTAATTACTATTTATTTATTTATTTATGTACACTTATAGTTGACTTCATCAAGTTTTTGCACCTTATACATATTATTAGTAGTGGTAGTAGTTTTAAAAAAAATGTATTTATCTATTATTTATTCACCCTTTTTTTTCCCAAGGCCTGACTAAGCGCGTTGGGTTACGCTGCTGGTCAGGCATCTGCTTGGCAGATGTGGTGTAGCGTATATGGATTTGTCCGAACGCAGTGACGCCTCCTTGAGCTACTGAAACTGAAACTGAAACTAGTCTGCTGCTCCTTGGTGGGTAGAACGTTAGAAGCCTCCTGAGGTTGAAGAGTGAGCCATCTGCGCGGTACCTGATGCCAATGCCTACGTCAGCGTCTCTGAAGGCATCTGTCAGCATGGCTGAAAACATGAGACTGAACAGGGTGGGGGCAAGAACTCACCCTTGCTCGACGTTCTGTTCCTGACACTTCTCCTGGAGCTGCCTCGCAGCAAACACCATGTCGATAGTCCCGTGTTCTTTCCAGAAGCCACACTGGCTCTCTGGTAGGAGACCTTGCTAAAGGTGCACTATGAGACGGTTGAGTAGCACTCTGGCCAGAGTCTTGCCTGCGACGGACAGCAGGGATATTCCATGATGGTTGTCACAGGCCTGACAATTTCCTTTGCGCTTGTACAGGTGTATGATGGAAGCGTCTTTGAAGTCCTGTGGAACTGCCTCATGCTGCCAGATGAGCTGGAACAGCTGATGAAGCTTCTCAGTCAGCTCCATACCACCACCTTTGTAGACCTCAGCTGGAATGGAGTCTGAGTCAGTGGCTTTGCCATTGGATAGCAGACGGATAGCTTTCTGGGTCTCCTCCAAAGTTGGAATGGCATCCAATGACTCACTGACTGGCACCCGGGGGAGTCGGTCGATGGCTTCATCACTGATGGTGGAAGGGCAGTTCAGTACGCTGTCAAAGTGTTCAGCCCATCTCTCAAGGATCCCGTCCTTGTCAGTGATTAGGGCAGAAGCATCAGCACTGAGGAGTGGAGCAGATCCGGAGGTGGTGGGACCGTAGACTTCTTTCAGGCCATTATAGAAGTTCTTCAAGTCGTTCCTGTCTGCAAAGCCCTGGATCTCATCAGCTTTGTTGCTCAACCAGGAATCCTGCATCTGCCGCAGCTTCTGCTGGATGGTGCAGCGTGCGCTCTTCAGTATTTCTTTCTTTGACTGTGACTTGGGATCTTCAATGTGGGCTCTGTAGGCTTGGCGTTTGTCTTCCAGCAGCTGCTTGATCTCAGTGCAGTTCTCATTAAAACCAGTCTGTGCTTCCTGACAGAAGGCCATAGGCACTCCATGGCAGTGTTGTACACCGTCTCATGCAGTGCGCCCCATGCTGCCTCCACATTCTGGTTGTCCAGCACGGTGGACTCAAGGCGTTCCTCCAGGGTGTCAGCAAAGCTCTGCTTGATGTTGCCTAGCTCCAGCTTGTTGACATTCAGTCGTTTGGGTGCTTTCATGCCCTGAGGCCGTCTCTTGGGCTGGATGCGGAGGCTGAGTCTGGAGACGATAAGGCAGTGGTCTGTCCAGCACTCAGCGCCGCACATGGCCCTCGTGATTCGTACGTCCTGCCTGTCCCTCTTCCTGACAATGACAAAGTCGAGATGCCAATGCCCAGAGCGAGGATGCATCAATGACGTCCTGTTACAGGTAGGGAGGCAGAAGACGGTGTTTGTGATAAGAAGGTCGTGCTCGGCACATGTCTGGAGAAGTAGTTGACCATTGCTGTTACAGTTACCAACCCCATCTTCCTAATCACGCCTTCCCAGGAGGTGCTGTCACAGCCAACTCTCGCGTTAAAGTCACCAAGAATGATAAGCTTGTCTGCGTTGGGAATAGTGGTGACGACAGCGTTCAGGACCTCGTAGAACTTGTCCTTGATCTCATCTGGGTTGGTCATGGTGGGCGCGTAGGCGCTGACAATGGTGGTAAACTCCTTCCCGTTGCATAAAGGGAGTTTCATCGTCATCAGGTGATCGTTCACTCCTTTCAGGGGGCCAGCCAGCTTGCCAACAAGGGTTGTCTTCACTGCAAAGCCAACTCCAGCCTCACGTCTCTCCTCAGGTCCGCGACCACTCCAAAAGAAGGTGTAGCCTGCGCCTCGCTCACAGAGTTCGCCTTCTTCTGCCAGTCTGGTCTCACTTAAGGCAGCGATGTCGATGTTGTACCTGGCTAGTTCACTCGCAATGAGTGCTGTGTGTCTCTGTGGTCTGTCCGAGTCGCCTCTGTCCAGAAGCGTACGCACATTCCATGTGGCAATGGTCAATGGGGTGCTCCTTGTTTTCTTCTTTCTTTCCTTTGTGTGTCGACCACTTGAGTAGGGTCCCCGTCAGCTGCGGTATGCTGACTAGGGTGGTGTGGAGCAGGCAATGTTTAGAGCACCTTTTCTAGCCCCTTCCTCATGCCATGGAGGTGAGCAGTGCTGTCCTGAAGAGGGCTGCTCAGTCGCTCAGGGGGCTGCTCCAGTCGGTGAAAAACGACCCTATGGCCTGAGCCGCCTGTGTGCAGGTCCGCGGCTACAACTGCCAGTGTACCCACACCTGTCGCTTCGTCGCTCGCCTGTCGCCACAGGGCTTGGGGAAAATGATGGTATGGGATGAAGGATGACTGATGACTTGCGCGATGACTTTGTTTATAGTGAGGAGGAGTTGCGCACCGTCGACCTCACTCTCTTGTCCGAGACCGTCTGTATCCAGTGGCAAGACGAGGTCAAGACGACTGGAGATGGAAATGGATGCAGTGGATGACCAGGATGTCCTATGTGCCTCATCCTGCCCTCAGCACTCCACAGTGCTCTGCTGCAACCACCTTCCTCTCCGTTGAACCATGAAGGTTTCTTCCGCAGACTCCGCCGTCAACGACTTCCTGTTTGCTGATGACTGCGCTCTCAGCACTGCCTCCGAAGGTGACATGCAACACAGCTTCAACAAGTTCTCTGCTGCCTGTGACAACTTTGGCCTCACAATCACCACAAAGAAGACTGAGGCGATGCACCAGCCAGCTCCAGGAAAGCCTTACGTTGAACCAAACATCATCAACGGGCAACGACTGAACGCGGTGGACAAGTTCACATACCTGGGCAGTACACTCTCTCGCACAGTTGTTATCGACGACGAGGTGAATGCCAGACTCGCCAAAGCCAGCGCTGCCTTCGGCAGACTCCATAAGAACGTTTGGAACAGGAGAGGCATCAACCTGGAGACGAAGCTCAAAGTATACAAGGCCATAGTTCTCACTACACTGCTCTATGGATGTGAATCATGGACGGTCTACAAACGCCGCGCCAAAAAGCTGAACCACTCCCCAAGGAACTGCTGTACGGCGAACTCCAACATGGCAAGCGCTCCCATGGAGGCCAAAAGAAGCGCTTCAAAGACACTCTGAAAGCTTCTCTAAAGGCCTTCAACATCAGCCACGACACTTGGGGGCTGAATGCAATGGACAGACCAATGTGGCGTTCAGCTGTCCACAAAGGCGCCAAATCCTGTGAGGCCAACAGAATCGCTGCAGCAGAGCAACGCAGACAGGCCAGGAAAAGCAGGGCCAGCATGTCCCCGACAGCCACCACCATCCCCTGTCCACACTGCGTCAGAACCTTCCGGGCGCGGATTGGCCTGACCAGTCATCTGCGCACCCACAGAGCCCAACCCACCCACCCCCAAGATGACTAGATGGTCCTCGTCGATCCCGATGGACGAACCACACAGAATGTTAGCAGGCTAGTGACTACCTGGCCTCAGTCTCCCCATGTCTGCTCCTGTGTCTGGCAGATCTCCTCCTCATGCGTGTAAAGTGTTTTGAATTTCTGTAACAGACAATGCTGTCATAAGAAAAAAAGAAGAAAAAAAGAAGTAAAGCTCTTGCATGCATTGCAAAAAAGGGCAAAAAACAAATGCAAAATAAACATAAATAATATTACACAGCATATACACATGCATAATAATTCAGGTGTGACAGTTTAAATAACACACATGCACTGACATGCCCTCGCATAATACACTGACACACCCACTGCACAGACACACACCCACACAATTTAATAAGTGCACACACAGAAAATGATAATTCTACATTAATCTATACAAATTATTCACTGAAAATTGTAAAAATCAACATTATTTGCACAAGAAATAAATTAGCAATATTATCAAATTGTAAACACACTCACCTCAACAGGAGTGGGCGTGTCTGGAATGTCAGTGAGAGACCTGGGGTCCCAGTGAAAGGTACAGCCAGTGGGAAGTTTGTCAGGTCTTTTATCCACTCATACAAGTACTCTTGTTCCTCACTGTCAATATCTACAGTCATCAAGTCATCCTTCTACGATATAATTCAGCATCAAGGAGGACCGCTGGAGACACCTGCAGTGTCTGCATGGAAAACTGACTAGTAGGCCTTCTCAACATACGTAAGTGAAGAGAATGACAGTTATTGCGATTCTACCAATATTTTTATGCGTGATAAATCGAGTGCAGTATTGGAAGTCTTAACGATGTTTAAATCATGTTATTTTGGTATATCTCCAGCAACTATGAATATTATTAAAGTCTGCGGTAAAGAAGACGCTGCGATCACCTTTAGCACATGTTGTCGTTTGCTCTAGATCTGCGTAGATCCGAATTCGACACGGTCTATTCAATTTCTCTTTTATATTCATTCTAGTTAATTCAGTATCCACTTTAAACTATTTCTGTGCAGCAAACACGTCGACGATGTAGTTAGTTTCACTTTGTTTGCACAAGTGAGTCGAAAAGGAGTCGTATGAGGTGAAAAGGATTTAGGCCTATGTCTGAGAAGTAACCAAATTCATGGTGCAGTTGCACAAGGGAGTTTACTGCTTGGGTTTTCCTTTTCCCTCAACTGACAACTGTGCGATGAAAATATTTCGATTTTTTGTGGTCATATGGGACATAACCTAATAAGTGATGAGAGACGCACAAATCTTTCTCCAAATAAACATTTAGCGGCTCCCTTTGCCTCCTTTCAATTATATGCTATCGTCAATCATCGATTGAATTCCGGATTTTGAAATGGAGATGCTGAAGGAAACAACATGGCAGCCTCTGAAGCCGCGCACGCGCTCATTATTATAACAAATGTACGGTATCGATTGTAGTATTTTCCGAAAAAGACCACTTGGGCGAATGTACATAGTGAATGACCTTCACACTGAGTGTAAGTCACAAAAGCCTTTCTATGTATTGAGTCATAATTTTAGAATGTGACGTTTTAGAGAGCAGTTTGATAAATCAATTAATTCCCATCGTAAAAAAAGAGAATAATAAAATTAATTTCCCTTGACTAAGCTGCCCCAAAGAGATGCATTCACCAATGTAACTTCCACACAAAGCAAACAACTTTCCTATTTGAATGTCAAACAATACAAATGACTACTACTAATCAGTGACAGTATGTGAAGTCAAACTGCCAGATTTGTAAATAAAAATTATAAATGTAACAGTGATTTCTAGGTGCAAATATTCTGGCTTCTGTTTTTTTCTTCTTTTTTGTGCTCATACCCGAGGTGCATTGTGATCATAATCAGAATGAGTGGAAGGAACTGAATTTTTCCTAATATTGTACCAACTTTGGTGTGATCTGACGAAGTTATACCAGAGAAAATGATAATGTTAAATTTACCATGGACACACAGACATGTACATACATACAGACAGGCAAACACACATACAGGCAACCGAGCACTGTGTCACTACATAGACTCGGATTGTTTACACGAGTAAGTAAAAAAAGTACAAGTTGAGTATGAATATGAAAACTGTATACCATTTGTCACTTTACGCAATACAAAAGGGGAATGTTATAGTTGTAGGTAATGTACAATGCCTTCTTTTGTTGAAAATTTGTGAGCCAACAATGCGACATATCATTTTCATTGCTGTGTGTTGTATCTAGATCTCAGAGCGCAATATTTTGCTTTAATCAAATCAAGACAGGCAGAAGAACCTGAGATCCATCCATGAAATATGTTTTGGTCAAACACGAGTGCGGCCTCCATTTCTTAATTGTTCCGACGTTAGTGCAAAAAAGGTTTTGAAGGAAGGCTTGCCTATCAGCACAATAAAATTAGATGACATAATGCTAGATCAGACTACAAATGAAACTATTACATTCATGTAATTTGACCAGTAAACTTACCGAAAGTTTAAAGTACAGTTGTTTCGTGTAATTATTGACAGGAAACGTGTGACTTTGTTCCAGATGTTGATTGCGTATTGTTGTTTTCATCATAATTTGTATGGATTGTTGAGACTGCGTCTTTTTGTTTACTTTTTTTTTCGAAAAGCCGTCTGCTCTAAATTATTTCCGAACAATTAAGTTGAGAAGAATGAGCGTATGTGTTATTCATATGCTTCTACTCTTTCTTTGTCTTTTAAAACTCTAATGAACAGATTCATCACGTAAATATGTGGATTCATTTACCTTTCTGGAAATCCTGTGCCAATGGGCTGTCGTCTGTGGTCAGATCGAGATGTACACGAGACGACTTGTACACGACATCCCACAACTGAAAAACAAGAAGGGCACTGATCAATACGAAGACTACGAAATACTGATTAATTTATATATATATATATATATATATATATATATATATATATATATATCTTCTGAACTGTGTTGTGTTAAGAAAAATAAAGCCCGTCTGAATTGTATTGTGAAAGTGATATTTTGAGTGTTCTCCCCAAGGATAGACAGTGTGTGCAGTGGCAGACCATTTCGTTTTCCTTATTCCTGTCTACATGTATTTCTGACAGCAGTCAAACTGGATTTTTTTTTTGCGTAGGGATAATTCTACGACCATCAGTTCCCTTTCAGTGCGCTAAATGACTGCTGCATTCACAACCTCGGCTGACTGTGTCAACCAGAACATTAGCACACTGACCGCTGCTCAACAGTCTAAGGGTGAAAACGCCTGGCTTCTGCATGCCCTGAAACTAGAACCTGGAACCTGTTTTTTTTTATATCGCTTTACCGCCAGGGTCACTCTGTCTTCCAAGCAATGTGTTAGATAGGGGGAGGAGTTGGGGTGTTCAGTGAGGACTAAACCCCCTTCATTTTTTGATAGTATGATAAAACCAGTAAAATGCAAGTAATTTCCAACTACAGTGGAGGGGGACAG
>NC_134894.1:31236748-31361748 GCF_041734735.1 Babylonia areolata
AAAAACACAATGCAAGGACTGCACTGGAATTGACTCCATACAAATATGGCTGCCCATGGATAGATTATATCTGACCTAATGTCCAATTGGGCTGTGTGCTTGGACCAAGCAGCATCGCCTGTGACTGTAGAGACCGATGCGAGAGAGACCGTCTCTGTCACAGCGGTCACATGTGTAAGCTGATGCTGGTCTGTCGGCTGCCATCCCTTTTCTGCGAGCTTGCTTTTCTACTGCAGCAGCTGACAGTTTGTCCCCACCAATCCATAGCTGATTCTTGAGAGTACTTCTCCATCTGTTGCGGTCATCTGCAAGGTCCTCCCAGGACTCAGTGTCGATCTCAAGCGCCTTCATGTCACTTTTGCAAACGTCTTTGTATCTCAGCTGTGGGCGGCTGATGATTCTCTGCCCTGTGGTGAGCTCTCCATAAAGGATGTCTTTTGAGAGGCGGCCATCTTCCATGCGGCGAACGTGGCCCAGCCAGCGCAGCCGACGCTGTCTCAGCGTGGTATACATGGTTGGGAGGCCAGCGCGAGTCAGGTGTTTGTCACCTTGTCTTGCCAGGAGATGCTGAGTATGCGCCGTAGGCTTCTCAGGTGGAAGGTATTGAGCCTTTTCTCCTGACGAGCATGTGTGGTCCACGCCTCACAGCCATACAGCAAGGTGCTGAGGACGCAGGCGTTGTATACAGCCATCTTTGTCTTCGTGGTCAGCTTGGGATTTGTCCACACTCTTTGTGTGAGGCGGGCTAGCATTGTGGCTGCCTTCCCGATCCTCTTGTCGATCTCGGTGTCAAGGGAGAGGTTGTCGGTGATGGTGGACCCAAGGTAAGTGAATTGATGGATGGCTTCAAGCTCGTAGTCATCAATGGTGATGGCTGGTGGAGATGGCGTGTCTTGGCCTATGACATTTGTCTTCTTGAGACTGATGGTCAGACCGAAATCTTTGCAGGCCTTGGAGAAGCGGTCCATTAGTGACTGAAAGTCCCGCTGGGTGTGGGTCACAACTGCGGCATCGTCGGCAAAGATCATGTCTCTGATGAGGGCTTCATGGACTTTTGTCCTTGCTCTGAGGTGGGTGAGATTGAAGAGCCTGCCATCTGATCTGGTCTGCAGGTAGATCCCTTCTTGTGCTGTGCTGAACGCATGCCTCAGGAGAAGAGCAAAGAAGATTCCCAATAGGATGGGGGCGAGGACACAGCCTTGTTTGACACCGCAGCGTACGTCGAAGGGCTTGGAGAGGTTACCATTAAACTGCACCATCCTTTCACTTTGGAGTGGAAGGACTCAATCAAGCTGTGCAGTTTTGGGGGGCAGCCGATCTTTCGAAGAGCCCTGAAAAGGCCGTCTCTGCTGACTAGGTCAAAGCACCGAAACCACTCTCCTCCACATTCTGAACAATCTACTGATAGCGTCCGACCCAGGAAAAAATTCCCTTCTCACTCTTCTCGACTTGTCAGCCGCCTTTGACACGACAGACCATTCAATCCTTCTTTCCCGTCTTCATTTTGCATTTGGTATCAACGGCACTGTTCTAAACTGGTTCAAATCTTATCTCACTGATCGATTCCAGTCTATCATTGTTGATCATTTCCAATCTGAACCCATTAAAATCGAACATGGAGTCCCACAGGGATCTGTTTTAGGCCCAGTGCTCTTTACACTGTACACTGCTCCTCTCGCTGAAATTATCAACCACCATAATATCAGTCATCATTCTTATGCTGATGACACTTAACTCCAGAAGAGTGATACCCCTGAAAAATTGTTGTCGCTCTTGCACGAAACATCCAACTGCTTCCTGGACATTCAAAACTGGATGACTCAAAATAAGTTACAATTGTACGCGGACAAAACTGAAGCAATGATCATAGGAACTAAACAAAAACTGTCTTCCATCACAATTGACACAATCAAACTTGGCAGTACAGCCATCCCTCTTTCCACGTCAGTCAGGAACCTCGGTATTGTCTTTGACAATACACTGTCCATGCAAAATTCATCAGTCAGACATGTCAGTCCTGCTACTGTCAACTGCGGCGCATCAGTGCCGTCCGGAAATATCTGTCCACTGACGCAAAATCTAGACTTGTCGTTTCTCTCATTCTCTCTTGCCTTGACTACTGTAACTCTATTGTCTGGTTTGCCTGCTTCATCCATTCAGTCCCTTCAGTGCATACAAAACTCTACTGCCCGACTCGTCTTCAGAAAGAAAAGATCTGAGCACATCACTCCTCTTTTGCAACATCTCCACTGGCTCCCTGTCTCACACCGAATAAAGTACAAGATCAGCACTCTATGTTATTGATGCATTCACAAAACTGCCCCTTCCTATCTCTGCGGCTGCCTTCACCTCTACACTCCATCTCCCTCACTACGATCGACTTCGGATCCACTCTGTTTACGCATACCCAGATTCAAACACTCGACTGTTGGCCGCCGTTCTTTCTCTGTCTCTGGACCTTGTGATTGGAATGAACTTCCTTTTTCACTTCGTCAAGTCTCCACACTCAGCTCTTTCAAGTCTGGCCTTAAAACCCACCTCTTCCCAAAATAGCCTACCTTGCCTGCCCTACCTTGTCTTTTAGTTTCTACAGTTTTAGAGTTATGCATGCGTGTGAATGACTGGTGCGAAAGCGCTTTAATTTGTCTCTGCACAAGATTCAGCGCTATATAAATACCATTATTATTATTATTATTATTATTAAAGGTCTTGGTGAGGTCAATGAATGCGACATACAGGGGCATCCTCTGCTCTCTGCACTTCTCCTGGATTTGGCGAAGGGAGAAGATCATGTCTACCATGGATCTCTCTGCTCAGAAACCGCACTGTGATTCCGGGTAAACGCGTTCGGCCAGTTTCTGCAGGTGAATTAGGAGGACCCGAGCGTAGACTTTGCCTACAATGCTGAGAAGTAAGACGCCTCTGTAGTTATTGCAGTCACTCCTTTCACCCTTGTTTTTGTACAGGTGTACAGCTCCCTCATTCCAGCACTGACAGAGGACTGTGTGCAGAGGATGCAGAAGAGTAGTCTTGCAGTGTTTAATGAGGTCTGGGGGAATTCCATTGCTGCCAGGTGCCTTGCCTGATGTCAGGCTGTTAATGGCCTTGCTGAGTTCGTCCTCAGTTGACTCTTGTTCTTCCATGACCGGCATGCACCTGATGGCATCAAGGGCTGAGTTGGAGACCATGTTTTCTGTGGAGTAGAGGTCGGAGTAGTATTCCGCCCATCTCTCCATCTGCTGGCTAGAATAGTTGATTACTTCCCCAGTGGAGGATTTGAGATGGGCAGTCTTGCTCTGCGTTGGTCACAGTACCTTCTTGATGCCATCATACATCCCATGGATATTGCCTCTTTCAGCAGCATTCTTTATCTCTTTGCTGAGCTCTGTCCAGTACTCATTTGCACATCGCCTGGCATTAAGCTGAACCTTACTACTGGCAGCCCTGAGGATTTGCAGGTTCTTCTCACTGCGTGACTGTTTGTACTCAGTGAGTACAGTGCACTTGGCCTTAATACTGGGAGTCATCTCTGATGATTTGGCCTCAAACCAGTCGTGGGACTTCGCGGTTTTCTTCCCAAAGGTGGCCATAGCAATGTGGTGCATGGTGTCTTGTAGCATTTCCCATCTTTCTGTGGCAGAGTCTCTGGGCTGCAATGCATCGAATTCTCTCTCAAATGCCTCTGCGAACTGACCTACAAGGTCTGGCTAAGACATCTTGCTGACGTCAATGCGAGAGTTCCCTTGTTTCTTTGAGCAGTGGAACTTCTTTGGTTGCAGTCTGATCTTGCAGCATACCAGAGAGTGGTCCATGTCGCAGTCTGTGCTGTGGTAAGAGCGAGTGTGGAGAAAGCTTTTGATGGCAGCTCGTCTTACTAGGATCAGATCCAGTTGGTGCCAATGTTTTGAGCACGGGTGCCTCCAGGAGACTTTGTGTTGGGGCATCGTCTTGAAGAAGGAGTTGGTGATGCACACTTCATTGCAGGTGCAAAACTCAAGTAGTCGCTGTCCATTCTCATTCATTTTCCCCACTCCAAAGGAACCGAGACAGGACGGCCACGAATCGTTGTCTGCACCCACTCTGGCATTGAAGTCGCCGAGGAGAACAAGTTGTTCTGTCCTGGGGATGTTCCTTATGGTTCATGCGAGATTTTCGTAGAACTCATCCTTGGCGTCTGGAGAGGTGGGCAGTGTTGGAGCATATGCGCTGACGAGAGTGACATAGCCTTCGGAGGTGTTGAGAGTCAACAATCGTTCTGAACCGCCACTGCCTGGTTCGATCATGTTCAGCAGGCTGTTCCTGACTGCAAAGACTACTTCGTACTCTCTTTGGGGCATGAGAGCTCTTTCCTTGCCAGAAGGTGTAGCCCCTCTCCTTTAGTGTTCCTGAGTCAGCCAGCCATGTTTCCTGCAGAGTGGTAATGTCCACATTTAGTCTCTTCAGCTCGCTGTTTATGACGGCCATATTTCTGGCATCACTGATGTCTTGCAGATCTTGTGAGAGCCCAGGCATCATTGTTTGGACATTCCAACAGGCCAGTTTCATTGTTGATCAGTTTCTTGAAGTTTTCTTTTTGCCTGGTGCGGAAATTAACGGCCTGCTTGTCAGATATTCTCCTAATCTTCATACACCCACAGAAGAAGGCAGGTCGTGGCGGGCCAGCACCTAATTGACTGGGGGCTGCCCAGCTTGGGCGGGCGGTAGCTGTCCAGTGGGACGCGAGGGTCCCTCCCACAGTCAAAAGCAACCCCTGGCGTCGGCTCTATGCCAATTGAGCGCTAACTTATAACCGGTAACTGTTGCTTCATGTGTTGTTCTGACGCTAGTGCTAGTAGCGAAGCTGGAGTGTCCTCTCCAGGTTGTAGGTCCAAGGTGCAAGGTGTTTGTGGATGGATGGACGGATATAAGCCTGGGCAATGCAGTATGGCTGACAGGCTGTTGCCCATGCAGCTTGTCCCCCCTCTCCACCTCGCTGACAGATCCAAAGGAACAGCAAGGCTGTTACGTTTTGGTGCCAACGCAGCCGCAGGAGCTGCCGGATAGTGACAAAGTTTGCCATCCAACCGCCTTAAGATTTTCTGTCAGGGTTTACTCCCTTACCTAGGTGGCCGCAGGTAGCTCTCCAGAGCTAGCGCACTTTGATGGGTCATTTATTTCCCCTAGGGTGTCTAGCCACCCTCCTCACCATCCTCCTGAGAGTACTGATGGGGGTGCTGGTTTAGTCGCCAGCAAATTCGACCCTGTGACAGGTAGTACTGGGATCCAGGTTATCAGTAGCAGATATATCTATCTGACCTATATATAAAACTAGAAATCATGAATGCTTACCGGGATCCCTGTCCGTGGAAGTGGATATCAAACACTTCATGGTGGACTACATAATTCTCTGTTCACTGACACGTTCCTCAGGCAGGCAGACATACATACATATATGCAGGCAGGCAGGCAGCTGGACAGTTATACACACACAGAAACTCACTGATTATCAGATGGCTCCATACCAGGCACAGTGGACCTGGGAGTTCCATTCTGAAACACACACAGTTGAGTCATTACTTCTAATTGTTTCAAACACCACTGAAGTGGTTTTGTCACATCTTTTCTCCAAAACTGCCCCCTGTGTAAACAGGCAAGACAAGATATGTGTGGCCTGTTAACACTCCACTCAGGTTACTATGTGGCAGTAACAAAGAGCAGGTGAAAACAATGTCGTTCATAGAACTGGACTGATGGTGTAACTGTGAACGCCAAGAAGGAGAGAAGAAGTCACACCTTGTTGATGCCTCTGTGTGTGTGTGTGTGTGTGTGTGTGTGTGTGTGTGTGTGTGGTATGCATTGTGTGTGTATGTGTGCGTGCGCTCGCATGTGTGTGTGTGTGTGTGTGTGTGTGTGTGCGCGTATATGCATGCGTGAGTGTGCATGTATGTGTGTGTATGCACGAGCGCACGCATGTGTGTATGTGTGTGTGTGTATATGTGTGTGAGTGTGGGCGTGTATGGGTGCATGTGCGTGTGTGTGTGTGTGTGTGTGGGTGCATGTGCGTGTGTGTGTTCTTTTTCTCTCTGCTCCCATTTCCATCTTGCTGTAAAAAAGTTTTCTATGTCAATGGCCAGGCAAAAGGTTGCTGAACAAGTTTTCTATGTCAATGGCCTGGCGAACGGTTACTCTTATCAGCAGTGCCATAAAACCTGTTGAAAACTTGCTGGAGATAATGTCACGGTTAACCGATATGTGTGTGTGTTTGTGTGTGTGTGTGTGTGTGTGTGTGTGTGTGTGTGTGTGTGTGTGTGTGTGTGTGTGTGTGTGTGTGCATTTGTGTGTGTGTGCGTGCGTGTGTGTATATGTGTGCATGAACAAGACAGAAATGCGTGCACGACCTCACACACACATTCAGAGAGAGGGAGGGAGAGAGAGAGGGAGAATATTCAGCCTCCTCTTCGCCCCTTCTCCTTCACATATAACTTATTCGTCTTGCTCTCTGCTCATTCCAACAGGAATATACATCGACACTTATGCTAGTCTGCGATGCGATAAAGCAGTTACTGTCATTAGCTTGGCGTAGCAGGAAGCAAACTGCATGTGATGAATCAGATGAGGCATGACTCAGGATGAGCGGTGTGGGGGTAATACAACTGAAACAGTGCTGCTAATGGGACAGCAAGGAAAAAAAGTTTTGATAGTATATCAAGTACAAGAGGCAAAGCATTCAAGACTCACTTACACTTCACACTTTATCCAGTAAAGGAATCATGAGGAGAAAAAAAAGATTTAAAAAATCTTTGAAAAAAGCTCTGTATTTAAAATATAAAATAAGCTTGGAAGAAAATAGAATCACACACACACACACACACACACACACACACACACACACAAAACAAGTAAAACTGAAACAAAACAAACACCTGCCTGCTGGATCGAACCCTGAATGTTCAGTTCGGAAGCAAGCAGACTAATTCCCACTGCTGCGGAGCATTTGACGTCATTTGACTGAATTTTATAGATACTTATAATAGACCTAAACTAAAACTGACGTTTTCTTCTTTGTGCGACAAATAGATGTGGTTGTAGTGGACGAAATAACGCCGTTTAAATCATCTTTCTTGTGTGTTTTATCATATCTAGATTATTCTTTTATTCCGGTGGAAAATGAGACGTTGCCATCGCTTAAGGCTCACTGCAACACATGATAGAACTCTAGATATGCACTGACGTACCAATCAAAATTGCCCATTTTATAATATTTATATACAGCAAACGCGTCAATGGTGTTGTATCACTGAATGTGTTCTGTCCAGAATTTGTATTTCTTTCCTTTTAATTGTAAAGAAGAAAAACGAGATCGTCTTCGATCACAACCTACCTTCTAGTAGGCCTAACTCAGTGGGAAGCAGTTGTTTTTGTTTGTTTTTTATAGAATTTTTGGATTTCATAACGTATACTCAACGAAATAAACCGTTAATGATTCGGAAATACGGCTTAATTCGGGAGACTGACAACCTGTTATTGATATGACTGTGAAGATTTTTTTCCTACTATGTTTAAGCCAAATTTGGTATTGGCAGACAAAGTATTTCCATTGAAAATGGCAATGTTAAAGTTAACCACACACACACACACACACACACACACACACACAGAGAGAGAGAGAGAGAGAGAGAGAGAGAGAGAGAGAGAGACAACTTAACACCAGGTTATAACAAGTGAGTCAAAAAGCACAACCTAATTACGGTGAGTGCAGTGCATGAGCTGTGACTGAATGTCGAATACTCACGTTAAACAGCTGGAGGATCCGAGACACTAGCGACAAGAAAACGAGGACTATGCTGACGCCCACAGCAACTACCAGCCAGCCCATGTTGCTGTCTGCTGCACAGATGCCAGTACAAACCCCCCTGCCCCAGCGTTTGATAATGTAGGTTGATGACCTGGATATATGTGACCCTCCGTCACGGAATGAGTCGCTTTGCACCTGACCAACTTTGCCGCCAGCGGCGATTTTAGGCGGGTGGGGGTCAGGTTGTCGATTTTCAGATTTTGACTTCATAGTAAACTTTAGGATTTCTTTTATCTCATATTGAAGTATCAAGGCATAATTCTGTCTTCTTTTGCCTTAAAATTGTGCTTGAAATACCTAATCCATCATTCTGATCGCCTATGACGTCGCAAAATCGATCAACTTTGACAAGCTTGCCCTCCCTAATATCTTGGAATCGACCGATCGAAGCCAATCGACGCATTCAAAATAAGGATACACTACGTAAACAATGCGTCACTATGAAGGAAAACCCCCTCTGTCATTGGCCGAGAGAGACCACGTGACGAAACCAGCCATTCAGCACGCTAGCTTTAATAAACATGGTCGCAGTGTACGGAAGCACGCATCTCAGGAGAGATTTGGCAATTTCCTGACGAGATACACTTGCGTTGCACACATTTTGCCATTAAGTGAAGCAGACGACATTTGTGAGTGTCTAACCTAGTACTTCATTGATGGAACTGACCAATCCAACTAGGCCGATGGTCTTGAAATAGATCTCAGTGAATACGAAGGCAACGCTGATTTCGAAAGCAGACGACGGAGGATTGTCGTTCAGCTTTCATCAACAATAATTACTATTAATTTTGATGTAGATGACGAATCAACATTTGCACTACATACAGACAGGTTGGAAGCCTTCGCCTGTAATTGTCGAAATCAACATGCGCCAGGTGCCATCAGTTGTGTAACTGACATGGAAACGAGTGAAACTGACATGCTACACTGAAGTGAGAGAATTGTGTTTGGATCTCACAATAATTATTGACACAAGGAAAATGCAAGCAAAGTGACTAGGGACTGGATATAGCTCAAGTGTCTGAAGGTAAGCATTCAGGTTTTACCCACATTGACAAATATTGAAATGTAATGATGGTATAATCAATTGATAATAGTTTGTTTTGTTTTTGTAACAATGATTGACTCAAGACTGATTTATTGTCTCTACATTGGTACTGAAATTCACAGTTTGACATGTGGAATAAAAATGATTAAAAGAATAATAAAGTGAATCTGGAGAAATTAGCAGAGTGTAAATTAAAAGAAAATCACACACACACACACACACACACACACACAATATGTCACACACACACACACACACACACACACACACACACACACACACACACACACACACACACACAATGGCCCCTTCACAGTTTAACCATTCCATGTAACTGAGCATGGGGAGGTACAAGGGCATGACATTATGAACAGTTTTCAGTTTCACAGAATTTGCTTCAATGGATATTTTTTGTGAATGTTTGTCAGGTTAGTGTGTGTGTGTGTGTGTGTGTGTGTGTGTGTGTTTCTCTGTGTGTTTCTCTGTCTGTGTGTGCGTTGTTTTGAGGTAAATAGATATAGAGTTGGCGTCAACAGTAAATACTAACAGTATTCCTAATTGTTAATTTCTTTTTCAGCCCTGAAACATATGATGGTACTTTATCTGCCTGCCTGTTCACCAGTTCTGAGATCACTGCTGGCAAGTCATGTCATTAGGAGGAGAGGCAACACCACCACATTAACTACACTGTCAACTAAAGAATTGTCTGCTGGTAAACTCCTATCTATGAGTGAGTGATTTGTGGTAAATTGTTAATGTACTTTGATTTATAGTATAAATTTACCATTAAGTGTGCAAAGTTAGTTGTTTTTTTTACAAACTTTGTATAGATATAAATGTATGGAATTGTAAAGTTTTGAATAGACATTTACATAAATGATATCAGTGTGCATGTGCTTGACATGCCACCATGCATAAAGTAAATTGCTGCAATATAAAGTAACTTAATGCATTGCAGCATGTCATGCACATGCACACTGATACTCATAGTGATACAGCATTAATAATCATTATTTCATACTTTTATTATCAGTAAACTGCTTTATATATATATATAATATATATATATATATAACACATATATACGTACATACATACTATATATATACAGAAAGTGTATTATTTTTTATTTTCTGATAAAATACATAACAGTAAAATATTTTGTAAAGTCCTGTGTAAAGAATGAAAGCTGTGATGTAGATATACAAAACTGAAATTACTGTTGTTATTTAATCTAACATTATTAGCATTAATGAATACACTTCAGGACATACAGAAAATAATTCAAAACAAAGAAAATAAAAAGAGTAAGAAGTATTACATAACAAACTGTTTCAGGATAAACCATGCATTTTTGGAACATACTGATACCACTGGTGGAGAAAAAAGAGTGAAGGAAGAAGGTTCAACATCAACACCATCCACCCTGACGACTATTACTTTGTACCACAAGAATTGATTACCTGTGCCACATATCTGCACATTTTTTTTAGCAGATTGAGTGTTTGACTGCTGATGTTGTGTGTCTTTATTGTGTGAAGTATGGGTTTTGGCAAGTAGGTTTTCTTTGCAGATGAAGTGTTTGAAGTGTTCAATTGGAATATGAAGTGTATTTCATTTGATGCTATGCTGGGATAAAACGCACGTGAACTTGTACCTTTTGTGTGAGCAGTTTTGTTGTGTGGATCTTTTTTGTTATTTTCTTGTGCTTGTTGCATGGATTGTGGTAATATCACAAGCACAGTAATCAGTGACCACATTGAATTACAACAATTACATGATTCAGCATCATGATTTAGCATTTTTTCCCTTTAATCTGGCATAAAATTTTAGTGCATATACTATACAATGCAAAAGTCTCAATGTAATTGAAACACAAACAACACCACAACAAAACTAATCTTAAAACTGGAAGATTTTAGTCATGTTGAGCTGATTAAAAATTAAGTATACTTACACCTCAGTCGCAATTCTTTCCAAAAAAAAAAAAGAAAATTCTTATTTGAATAAAATCAAGTACACTTAATATTTTTCTTTCAAACTGTGTGCAATTGTGGATATTGCCACTAAGTATGTGTGTGCCAAATTTCATGAACATATCTTGCTTTGAAATATGTGGTTGCTATGAACATGTTCCAAAACTTTTCAGCCTTGATTTCTCAGTTGTTACTTTCGCGACTTTAGAACTTAAAATCACAATAACTTTTCACAGAATTGTCCGATTTACAAACTTTTTTTTTTCTGTAAAGCTCATTTATTGCAGATTTATGATATACCAATAACTAAAAATCGACCTCTGGTGCAAAGCGACTCCTTTCGTGGTGGAGGGTCACATATTAAAACAACATCTAAGCCACATGTATTTTTCTCCTGTTTATGCAACACAGATACCCATACATGTCAGATCTGTTGCGATGACTTGGATCTTAATTTCAAATAATTTGTCAGACGAGAAACGATGTCAATCAGTTATTTCAAATAATATGTCAGATGAGAAATGATATCAGTTACTTATTTTTCCTGTCAAGGTTGACAAGTTCATTTCGGGTGTTCATGTGTAAGAGGGAGGAAATGTTTGATCTGTCACCCATGAAATATTTCAGAGCAGTGGTAATGGTGTAACGTTTTGCTGCACAAATTCTGCAGTATATTTGTGCAGAGAACGCAGACCAGCCATACATGCAAACACTGAACTAATAAATGTAAGACTGAGTAAGGAGATAATTGTTTAACATGCAAAATAGACACAGAGCCAGCCACAGATGTGATGTATGCTGTCATTTCACATTAGAATAGAGAACTACAGGGCAAACTAATTCGTCTCAATTTTCTTTCTTTCTCAGCTACAGAAGGAATATTCATATATGCATACATGTATTTTTCAGACTACCTATCATCTCCTTAGTTATTCAGTATGATTTGGGGTTGTATAAATTAAGCAGATATAAATGGCGTGAAAATGATATGTCACTATGTTTGTTGGTCAGTTTTGAAAGTAAATATTGAAAAACAAATTAGTTAACACTAACCTAGTTGTCTCCTGCTGTCTGTTCATCACTCATCCAGGCAGTCACAATGTACCTTTTATAAGTCAGTTCACTAAGCCTGTATGCTACCCGTATTTGCTGTTTACTCTTGACCTTTGCACAAAAGTCTTTCGTGAAGTCTCAGATTTGGAGGACCTTGACAATAATACCTGGACCTTTCAACTTACTAGTCAGATTATTAGAGGTATAGAGTAATCATGTGGAAACGGTATCATGTGGTTTCCTTTTCCTTGAGACTTAAAACCAAAGATCAAGGACAAAACGGCAATCGTTTGTAACAGAGTTTGAACTCAGCACCTGACACAAGCAAAGGAGTCCACATGTAGCCACCAGTGAGTGGCAAATCTGTCCACACCTGCTGTGAAGTTTACCTTCTGCGAAGATCATTTACGAAATCGGAGTTTTGACACCTCTGCCTATTGCATCTGTTCGTCAGGTTTCGTCAGTTAGTGAGACAGCTTTTAAAGATTGAAGACAAAAGCTACAACTGCATACATATCCATTACCGTAAACAGAATCAATGGAAATCTGGGTTAGGCGACGCTGTTTGATAATAACCAAGAAACAAGTCCAGTACCTGTATCTCATTGTGAGGAAAAAGACAACACTTCAATTGCTTAGCACTTCCTAGCAGCTTCCAGAAAGGAGTTGTTTACCTAAATCTCTATACCTACATTCAAGAATGTGAGAAGCACTAAGCAGCAATGCTTTCAAGTTGTGCAATAGTTATTGTAATCGTTTATTGTTGTCTAGATCGAAATGACGGAACATGTTCAACAGATAATGTAATAATGTGTCCATCAGTTCAGGCTCGAAGTGTACAAAAGTAGAAGGGTTACAAAGTTGGATGTCCATCCAATGGGCCCATGATTCTGGTGGTTCCAGTCCTGGCGGCGTCTGGTGGATTCAAGGCACACGTTCTTCTGTCCAGCCTCCCAGGTCAACACTTGTCCATACCTCACTTAATCCACTATGTGTCCACTTGTACACATGTGGACATTTTATTTCTCATGTTTAAGATCGCGCATACCCCGTTAACATCCAGTGGGTTATGGCAACACAAATAGCACACACTTTCTGGCAAAACACGTTTGTCTACATCATGTGGTAGAATGGCCATACACTATGTAGAAACTAGTGACTTTTGGAGGTTTTACCTACAAAGTCATAATGTTCACACACTTACACATGCACAGATGAACGAATACACGTGAGCACGTGCACACACACACACACACACACACACCTGATAAAACTGCCTCAATCAAAACCTTTCTCAACAGCCCAGATCAGGTCTTTTCTATTTCAGTGTGCAGTATGCCAGGTGTAAAGTGTCACCAGCACAAAAGGACACTGACCCCTTCCAACCTACTTTCCCCCTCCCACCTTCCAATACCTTCCTCCCTCCACCACCCCTTCACTCTTCTCCCTGATAGTATCCTCTTTCTTTTGCTCTCTCTCTCTTTGCTCTCTCTCTGTGTTTGTCAGTCTCTGTGCATTTCGTAAAGCTGAAAGCACTGTGCGATATCGGACTGCATCCCTTCATGCACGTTCTCCTCCTCTGTCCACCCCCCACCCTTTCACACACAGGTGGAGGAGTGAAGATGCCTAAGTGTCTAGGAATCCGAGATATCTATTCGACATTTCATCTCTATTCTCACAAAATCAGTTTCTGTGCAAAAACACGTTTTGGTCACATTACATGACAAGGAGAGCAGATTGGGGTTGAGCGAGAAGTGGGTTAGAGCCTGATGAAAGATCGAATCAGCATAGATATCTTGTATTCCTTTAGACTTTGGGAGTGTGACAGTAGGCTATGTGTGTGCGTCGATACGTGTGTGTCGTCATGACAGCTGGTGCGACTCTGTGTGTGTGTGTGTGTGTGTGTGATTTTTGTTTTAGGGCAAGTGTACATGGAGTGCACAAATGCATGCATATGCTCAATCTTCCATTTTTTATGGAATCGACAGTGTGTGTGTGTGTGTGTGTGTGTGTGTAACGTTATTGTGTTAAAAAATGTTAGGCGAAGGTGTTTGATTTTCTTTCCAGAATAAGAAAGTGTTGTCAGAGGGGAGCTGGAATACTCAGTAGTTTGCTCACGCTCATTATCTTAGTCTTGTTTAAAGTGTTATACATTCATGTGTTTTCCTACTCTCTTAAGATTTTTTTTAAGAATATATATGTACATGTATGCATGTGCATCAAATGATTTGTCTCTTGTGTAAGGCAGCAAAACAGTCAATTCTCCCCAGGATCCAAAACTCAGCCAGTGTGAAATCAGATGATTTATTTGAGCCAACCTTGAAACCTCTTCAGCCACAGAACTTAGTCAGAACAGTGGGTATTATGTATGATAAAGGAAAATAAATCACTCACAAAGCACTCAACTGCGTGACTACTTGTACCAATTTAGACAACACATTGCTCAACTGCATGTCAATTGCAGTGTGTTTATTGCCCACTCACATTGGCGAAATGCATGTCAATTGCAGTATGTTTATTGCCCACTCACATTGCTCAACTGCATGTCAATTGCAGTATGTTTATTGCCCATAACATTATTCAACTGCATGTCAGTCGCAGTGTGTTTATTGCCTATCACACTACTCAACTGCGTGTCAATTGCAGCATGTGTATTGCCCACAAGTGCATAATTTAGATCACGCATTTCTTGCTGTCTGATTATACTCTGTTGTCAAAGTAGTCAGTGTTGGCAGCTTTATGCTTTAGACATCTCGCCACAGTTACATTTGTTTGCAGAAGAGAAAAAAAAAACAGTAGGAGAATAACAAATATATTTCATAGGAAGAAACTGTTTGGAGCGGAAAGGTGTTACATCATTCGGACAAACGAAGCTGCAATGATGTTTGAGGATGCTCAAAGTATTTTTATGCCATAATACAATGACAAACTTGGAAAAGTATAGTTGTCTTCATTGGAGTGGAACCATTCTTTTGCTGATGACAAGGAGATGTTAAAATTACGCTTGCACTTCTTTAGAAATAAATATGGATTTATTTACATGTGTAATATATAAGAAATGGTGGAAGTAAAGTACAGTATAGAATCTGTTCTTGCGCTCTACCATGTCTTCCATGGATACTGAATGAAACACTGAATATAAATGCAGTATTAAGAATTAAAAGACTCAACAGTTTTTCATTTTCTACTATGACAAACAGACAAACCTCCACTGTGCTGTCACAATCATCCTTTGTCACTCTTCCCCACACCCACCATACACAGAAATATTCTTCATACCTGTGTAAGTAGAGCTGACAACTTCGCTGCAATTCTACAACAAAATCAGAAAAAATCTCAACTTCGATGTTTCCAGACAAGAAAAAATATGGTTTTATTACTGATCACAACATATTCAATTATTTCCAGTGACGTTCACCACAAATCATTTACACTTGAAATTATCCATGTTGTATTTTAACCTCCGCATAATTATTTTTCTTAATAATGAAAGTGAACTGTTAAAAGCATCTGGCTATTATTGTGTTTTTGAAAGGGTCTTCAAATATCTTCTGCCCCCAATCCTCTATTCCAGAATGTTAAGTCAGTTCTTCAGAAATAACAAAGGAAAAATGAAAACACTGATTCATTAGGAATCACAACATGCTGATGTTACGCCCTCTTGGCCACTTTGATCCATATTTCCTCTTCTGGACGAGTGACCAAACCGTAGACCGGCTTGACGTCTTGTCCAGGAACCAGCATGAACCGGAACTTCTGCAGTGCAGAGACCATCATGATGGAAGCCATCACATATGCCCAGCGATAGCCAGGACACTGTCGGCCTCCCCCAAATCCAAATGGAGGAAAGGCCAGTGTTGGTCTGCCTTTGCTTCTCTCTTCCGAAAAACGATCGGGATCAAATCTGTTGACAAGCATTCAATGCTTAAAATGACAAAAGAAATAGTAACAATCATTCTTATTTAGTTATTATAACAATAATTCTTTAATTAATTATAGAGACTGATTGTAATAACTGATATTAATAACTATCGATCATTACAAACGGTACTAGCGACCACATATTTTGTGTGATGTGTTTAATGCGTTCTTGTACATTAGTGTCAGCCTCATCATTGACTAGAACTGCTGTTAATTGCACCGTGAAAAGACGGCTGTATTATTAGTCTTTCCGGCCAGAACAGAACCTCAGCAAGTCCCCTACAGTGGCATCTCTATGTAGCAACAACACATCATCTTGGTAACTTTAGGCCTTAGGCTATTCTGCAGGGAACTCAGAAGTCTCCAGATGAGTGGTACAAGTCGCCCACTGGAGTGTGGGTTTGCCCTGAAGCCCACAAACTAAAACCACCGTCTACTGGAACGTAGCTCTGCTGTCTTGTGGAAAACTCAGGAGAGGAGCAGATGAACAGAGTGAATAATAATAATAATAATAATCATCATGGCCTGGCTTCGCTGACGAAGATCTAGGAAGGGCGTTGTCCACGTCTGATGCAGGCACGCTCATGGCTGACAAGGCCAATGCGGGAAAAGCAGAGTCGGCCGCAGCGGTTGCAAGGGAAAGTCTGGTCTGGGTTCGCGGCTGCAGCGTCGTGGTTCTTCCTCCTTCTGCGTTTGTCCTCAAGGCTGGCCCTGCGGTTGTTTTCGAAGGAGGAGACAGCTTGGTGGATGGTGCGTCGCCAGGTCTCTCGATCAGCGGCTACTGCGGACCACTGGCGATGGTCAATGTGACAGGCACCGAGAGCTTTCTTCAAGGAGTCTTTGTATCTCTTCTTGGGTGCTCCTCTGTCACGGTGGCCAGTGGACAGTTCGCCATACAGCGCGATCTTGGGCAGGCGGTGGTCTTCCATCCTGGACACGTGCCCTGCCCAACGTAGCTGGGTCTTTAGCAGTACTGCCTCGATGCTGATAGTCTTTGCCTGCTCCAGGACCTCGACATTTGTGATGTAGTCACTCCAGTGGATGCTGAGGATGGTGCGAAGGCAGCGCTGGTGGAAGCGATCAAGCAGTCGTATGTGGTGCCGGTAGGTGACCCAGGTTTCGGAGCCATACAACAGGGTGGGCAGTACAACAGCTCTGTACACGCTGATCTTTGTGTCTTTCTTCAGGTGTTTGTTGTTCCACACTCTCTTGTACAGCCTGCCGAATGCGCTGTTTGCCTTTGCAAGTCTGTTGTCGATCTCCTTGTCGATCTTGGCGTCAGACGAGATGGTGCAGCCTAGGTAGCTGAACTGGTGGACCGACTTCAGCTCTGTCTCACCGATGTTGATGTGAGGAGCGTGGAATTCTTCCCGTGGGGCAGGCTGGTGGAGAACTTCCGTCTTTTTCAGACTGACTTCTAGGCCGAAGAGCTGCGCAGCCTCTGCGAAGCAGGACGTTATACGCTGCAGGGCCGCTTCTGTATGGGCGACGAGGGCAGCATCGTCGGCAAACAGAAGCTCTCTGATGAGTTGCTCCAGTGTCTTGGTGTGGGCCTGTAGCCGCCTCAGGTTGAATAGGCTGCCATCAGTGCGGTATCTGATGAAGATACCGTCGTCGTCGCCAAGATCTTCAGTGGCCTGTTGGAGCATCATGCTGAAGAAGATCGTGAAGAGGGTCGGCGCGAGGACACAACCTTGTTTCACTCCATTTCCAATTGGGAAGGGCTCCGAAAGGTCGTTGCTGTGTCTGACCTGTCCACGTTGTTCCTCATGTAGTTGGATGACCATGCTGAGGAATTTTGGGGGGCATCCTAGACGTTTCATGATCTCCCACAGACCTTTTCTGCTCACGGTGTCGAAAGCTTTCGTGAGATCGACGAATGTCGCATACAGTCCTTTGTTCTGTTCCCGACATTTTTCTTGTAGCTGTCTGAGAACGAAGACCATGTCAGTGGTGCCTCTGTTGGCTCTAAAGCCACACTGACTCTCTGGGAGATGTTCTTCGGCAATAGTAGGCACCAGCCGATTTAGGAGGACTCTGGCGAGGATCTTGCCTGCGATGGAGAGCAGAGTTATCCCCCTGTAGTTGGAGCAGTCCGACTTTTCTCCCTTGTTTTTATACAGGGTGATGATGACTGCGTCACGGAGGTCCTGTGGTAGTTTGCCTTGCTCCCAGCAGCAGACAAAGAGGTTGTGGAGTTTGGAGTGTAGTGCTGGGCCTCCATTCTTCCACGCCTCCGGCGGAATTCCGTCAACCCCTGCTGCCTTGCCACATTTCAGCTGTTCAATGGCCTTGACAGTCTCTTCTAGGGTTGGTAGCTCGTCCAGTTGTACTTTCACTGGCTGTTGTGGGATGCGGAGAATTGCCGAGTCTTGAACCGTGCGGTTGGCGCTGAAGAGGGCCTGGAAGTGTTCCGACCACCTGTTCAGGATCGACATCTTGTCTGTGAAGAGCGCCTGGCCGTCTGCGCTGCGCAAAGGACTCTGGACCTGGTATGAGGGACCGTACACCGCCTTCAAGGCTTCGTATAAGCCCCGGTAGTCACCAGTGTCTGCACAAAGCTGAGCCCTCTCTGCCAGGTTGGTCCACCACCCATTTTGAATCTCACGAAGCTTGCGCTGGAGGTTGCTGCATATGAGCCGGAAGGTTGCTTTCTTCACCGGACAAGACGGTTGTGCAAGGTGAGCCTGGTGGGCTGATCTCTTCTTCGCCAGCAATTCTTGGATCTCCTGGTTGTTTTCGTCAAACCAGTCCTTGTTCTTTTTCGACGAGAACCCTAGGACTTCTTCAGAGGACTGCAGGATGGCTGATTTCAGCTGTGCCCATAGTGATTCTGGAGAGGGGTCTGTGGGGCAACTGGGGTCTACAAGTTTGTCCTGAAGCTTCGCCTGGAATTCAGCTTTCACTTCAGCTGACTGAAAGTTGCCGACCTGGAATTTCTTCCTAGGAGCTCCTCCTTTCTTTGGTTTGGGCTTGAAGTGGAGCCTGAGCTTGCTGCGGACGAGGCGGTGGTCAGTATGACACTCCGCGCTGGGCATCACTCGGGTGTGTAGGACGTCTCGTACGTCTCTCTGGCGCATCAGGATGTAATCAATGAGGTGCCAATGTTTGGACCGAGGATGCATCCACGTTGTCTTCAGGCTGTCCTTCTGCTGGAAAATGGTGTTCGTGATGGTAAACTGCTGCTCTGCACAGAACTCGAGAAGAAGGCGCCCATTGTCGTTGCAATTACCAACGCCATGCTTGCCAAGGACTCCTTTCCAGGCTTCTGAATCTTGGCCAACTCTGGCATTGAAGTCGCCAAGGATGATGACCTTGTCGACAGCAGGGGTGTTCTGAACGAGGTTGCGCAGATCAGTGTAAAACTTGACCTTTTCTGTGGGGTCCGCTTGGAGGGTTGGAGCGTACACGCTGAACAGAGTGGCATGCTGTTTGTTCCGTAGTGGGAGGCGCATGGACATAATTCGGTCTGAGTGTCCTGTTGGCAGGTTTTCAAGCTTGGAGGCAATGGTGCTCCTGACCATAAAGCCTACGCCATAAAGGCGTCTCTCGGTCTCTGGCTTGCCTGACCAGTAGAGGGTGTACCCAGCGCCGTGTTCCTGGAGGCTGCCTTCCCCTGCAAAGCGGACTTCGCTGACGGCAGCAATGTCAATGTTCAGTCTCTGAAGTTCGTGTGCGACTAGAGCGGAACGCCTTTCTGGGTGGTTGCTGTCTGCAGAGTCACGCATGGTTCGGATGTTCCAGCATGCTACCTTTAGTCCTTTTGCACCTAATTGTGAGGCAGGTGCCGGCCTTTTCTTCTCTATTGTTGTTCGACCGCGTTTGGAGATGCCCGTTGACCGCGGTTAGCCAACTGGGGGGTATGGAGATGAGCATTTGTTTGGACCACCTTTTCTAGGCCCCTCTCCGTGTGGAGCAAGCAGTGCTGTCCCTAGAAAAGGCTGCTTGGTCGTTCAGGGTGCTGCCGAGTGATGCTGTCACCTCCGGGTCAACAATCAGGCGACCAATATCCTGAACCGCCTGCATGCAGGATTGGAACTGCGGCTTCCAGTGACATCTTCCACCTGCCGTTTTCGCCCCTTTCCCATCGCTACAGGGCTTGGAATAGTTGGTGGCGCGGACGTGGACGTGTCCTTCAAGCCTGCGCAATGGAATTTTTAGGTGGAGTGCAGTGTGCGCAGTACTGGCCCCACCCTTTACACCCGTGGTTCATCTGCCATAGCCTAGCAAGCTGGGACGGTGACAGTGAGGTCCTCAGGTCGTAGGTTTTATATCAGACTGTCCTTGTCCTAGCCTCTGGCTCAAAAACCTTCCTCGGAGGCACGGGGGCGCGGCTACTGAAAGTCAGGACATGGCCATGGACCCAGGGTCAATGCATGTCGAGACTGTCCTGCATTCCTTAGCACTTCATGGGTTTTACTTCAGACGTTTCCTTGTCTTAGATGGACTGCCTTCCCAGGCTATCGAGCTCCATCTGCCCACATGTGACAGGTAGCACAGGGTTACATGGTACCTGTGGCAGGTACAGACCTGACCTGACCTGTAATAATAATAATAATGGATACTTATATAGCACACTATCCAGAAATCTGCCCTAGGTGCTTTACAAAAACGCTTTTGATAACATAAAACATTATATCTATGTTACATACACACACCAAAATGTGACCACACACACACACACACACACACGCACTGCATACATACATTTTAACATACATGTGTATCTAACAGCTACCCTAACACATACGCACACATAGGCAGGCACAAACTTACATAAACACACGCACACACAATACACATTCATATACATGCATGTAGTTGTGGACCTGCCACAATTGAACTTATTGCTGAGGGAAAAGGTGAGTTTTGAGACGAGATTTAAAAGATGCGAGGGAATCAGAATGACGGAGGTTATCAGGGAGCTTGTTCCACGTCTTTGGCGATTGAAAAGAAAACGATCTGTGTCCATAGGTCTTACTTCTGACGTGAGGTATCCTGAGAAGTCGAGTATCAGAGGAAGAACGGAGCTGGCGAGACGGGGTATAGATATGGATGAGTTCAGAAAGATACTTGGGGCCAGATCCGTTGACTGCAGAAAAGGTCAGAGTGGATAGCTTATAGTCTATTCGATCAGAAACAGGCAACCAGTGGAGAGACTGAAGGAGAGGAGAAACATGGTCAAATTTAGAAGCTCTGCAAATGAGTCTGGCAGCGTTATTCTGAATTCGTTGGAGTCTGTCTAACAGGTATTTGGGAAGGCCGGCCAAAAGAGAGTTGCAGTAATCCAATCTTGAGAGAACCAGTCTTGGTTGCATCGGTTGAGAGATAGTGGCGGATAGAGCTGATTCTACGCAGTTCCAAATAGGCAACTTTACAGATATTCGAAATGTGCTGTTGGAAGGAAAGAGACTGGTCCAGGATTACACCAAGACTGCGAACAGAGGGAGAAAGTGAAACAGGTGTGCTATTGATCAGAACAGAGTCAGGAAAGGAAGGATGTTGACGAAACTTCTTTGGACAGGTTATCAGGAATCTCAACAGAAGAACTGGAATGGATCATGGCGGCCATGAGGTCTGCTGATGAACTTCATCTTTCTGGCTTATCTTATTCCTACAGTTCTGTCGTGGTCAGAATGGTATGGTATGCCCCACATCTCTTCTGGTTACATCTGGATGGAGAGGGGGTTCTTGATGCTCGAGCAATCTACAGTCTCCTTACTTCTTCCGTCAGGTTTCAGTGACGCCATCCTCTTTCAGTTAAAAAATTTTTTTCTTCTTTATTAATGATTTTTACCTCTTGATATTCTGAGATGATGGCAATGTCAACAGTTGTCAGGTGGCACAAGGAAGTGCAAGTCGTGGATTTGATGTGGTGAAAGCAGGAAAGTCAATCTCTTCTCACCAAACGCAAGGAAAATGCTCAGCAGCCAAAGTAACGAGCAGCCCTCTTTAGGAACAGCACTGCTTACCCCTGAGAGTGGAGGATCTCAAAAGATGACCAAGATGCAGTCCTGACAGCATACTCTTAATAACTCGTAATCAGCAATCACAGTCAAAAATCAGAAGAGCAAGCAAAAACATGACATATTGTGTCTTGGAGCCTGGAACGTCTGGACGCTCGTGGCCAGTACGAACTGCAACATGTCTGAGTGGTGGACAGTCCTTGAGGGACACAAATTCCAGAGGTACAACACTGGTATTGCTGCTCTCAGAGAAACATGTCTGTCTGCTGATAACAGGTGATATCTCTGAAGCGGAAGCCAGGGACAAAGCCAGGAAACCCGGTGTTGGCTCTGCCGTGTGTATCAACATCACCAAGGACCCGGAAGCCATGCCAAGAGGTGTCAACGACTACCTGATGATGATGAGACTACCTCTGGATCGAAAATGTCATCTGACTCATCAGAGTGTCTTCGCCACTGTCATGTCCTTTGAATGTCACCAGAGTGTGTTCGTCAATTCCATGTGCTACTGATACAATATCAAGGAATACGTTATTATCCCTAAAAGAGAAATTTATTACACATCTGCAGATTAGAAGGCGACAGATACGTAAAAGAGCACAGACACTGAATCCACTGAACGGCACAAAGTCTGATCGTACTCCTACATTTCAACGAGGACACTGATTCATAACAATGATTAACACTGTATAAACTATGCCTCTGAACAGATGGAGTTGTTCCATCAGAACCTCAGCAACTTTTTACCAGTTCACAAAGAAGACATGTATGTATTACTAGGTGACTTTAGCACTCAGGTGGGTTGTGATTTCCAGTCTTGGTGAGATGTCACTGGGTAACAAGGAACAGGAACAGAAAAAATATAACCCTCTTCCGCTTCTCTGGCTTTGTGACGAACATGGCATGACCATCAACAATAATATTCCAACTGCCAGACATTTATGCAGAACACCTGACCGCACACCCACTTCAAGTACTCACACATGGGTGGGAAGTATTGTCCAACATTAACAACACACCTACATGTGTGCACATTCAGATAGTTTTGACATTGTGTCCACACAAAAAGATCAACCACCTCCTCTACATATGTCGCATTTCTACAGTCTACTGTTTTTGGAAAGTCTGTCCATTACAAATAAATAACAAAAGCAGTAGGCAATAACCACTCACGCTGTGGGGTTTGGCCAGATGTGCTCATCCATCAAGGCCACACCAAGTGCATGGATCACTGGGGTCTGGAACATCATAGATATCACACACACACACACACACACACACACACACACACACACACACGAATGGTGAACAAGGAATTCAATTTCTTTTACCTTGCTGTATGGAGGTTGATGAACACAGCAAACCAGCATGTAGAAAAATGTAAAGAAAGGGAAAACTGAACGGAATCCACAAACAATGTTCAACAGTTTGATAAACTCCCATGACAGTCGTAACAGTATCAGTTTCAACAAAGAAAAGGGGAATTTGAGTGACAGTGAGTATCAAGAAACGATTTGTCAGACATAATTCACACAGATTGGGGAAATGATCTCAACTATACTTTGCTTTCAAAATAAGATAATGGTTGTAATGTATACAAGGTTCTGAAAGGTCTCTTCTCTTCAGAACCGAAGACCTCATTCAGCACCAGAGGATCAGAATCTGCCGGAAGACATTTCTACCCGTCCTTATGAATAGTCTGAATGCAAAGACCAGATATATCTGTTCACCAACAATTTCTCACAGTCCCACGCTTTCTCTCGAACTGCGAGAAAGTGTAGGAGTGCAAGAAGGCGTGGGTTAATAATCCCTCACGAGAAAATAAAATCCACTGAAAATGAACACTGAAGAGCTTAAATCTGTCACATCGTCTTCATCAACAGACAAGACCCAAGCAGCACCATAGCATCACGGAGTACTGTGACCTCACTGCTCCATGTCTTCATCAGTCAACACAAAGCAAAACTCACCCCAGCAAAGATGTTGTGACCTCCCAGCTGCATGTCTTCATCAGAATAGCGGGCCGCCCAGGGTGCCACCACAGAACATCGCAACGTCTCGTCCAACACCTGACGCAGGTACCTGGGAGGAGAGTGTCGTGTTTCTCTTGAGTGATCAAATAAATCAACTATGAAATAATTGAGTACAACTATGCATCTGAGAGTGCATATGTGTATGCGGTGAACATACCTTAAAGAGAGGACAAGGACATTCTTCAGGTCTTCTTGCAATAACATGACACATTTTTCATGAAGGAACTTCTATTTAAAAAGAAGAAAACCAGATGATGCAAGGATGCGGAGTTTGGAACGTCCTACCTGCACGTGGTCTTTATATTTATATTGTCTCGTCATTTGACCATGGCCTGTCTGAATGAAATTACAGACACATAATTCAAAGGTGTCAACTATTATAACAACATCTTACTTCCAAAAGACCGTGCAACAGCAGTTTGTAATGATCAGTACTGAACAACTGCACTGCAAGGAGTAAATCTGCTACAATCCAGTTTGGTTTTAGTTTCTTTATCTCACTGACAACAGCTAACATCCACACCGTACATGCTCTCCCTTAAGGATTATCACTCTACATCTTTTTCCTTCGAAATTAAACGAAGCACAGTTTATTAGGCCATGCACAATTAGAGAAAAAAAATCACACAAGAAAACGTTTCCTGGTATTTCTAAACTTTAAGCAATGCAGTGACGCTGTTTGAGACAGACACAAGATAACACTGAAGAAACACGCTGCATATACATGTAGAAGAAGCACACTGCATAGAATCTAAATGCCAATCTTAAAAAAAGAAGAAGAAATAAACGAAAATACTGACGTATTGTAGAGTGCATATAAAGAAGAAATGAACACATCAATGCATTACTCATGTTTATGCAATTATAAACAATCCAATGGCCATTTTTGCAAGGCGTTCGTAAGTTTGGTGACGCTTGCTGATGACGTGATCAAAAGGGACACTCACTTGAAATTTCCAAAGGACTGGTGTGTGAGAGGCTCCGTGGTGCCCAGAACGTCCACAATTTCCTGGTACAGCCTCTCCTGGCATTCCTCATGCAGACACAGGTAGTAGATACACCACGTCAGCACTGCAAGACACCACAACAACATTAAGGAACACTGTCGCTTAACAGGGTAGGGTTCAAGTGCATAAATAACACTTCAGATACACGATATAACAATCAGAAACAAACAAGCAGCAGTTAAAGAAAGACCACAAAAAAAGTAACAAACTGGAATGCTTCATCCAGTGGTTTGTGAAGAAGATGCCATGTGGTGCACACAATACTTACAATCATAACTGCACACAAGTGACGCAAGGTCACACATAACACCATTCAGTTCAGATATTAATTTACGAGTATCTATTGTGACACTTTCGCCAGCACAGATCTTGTGACCTCCCAGAAATAGGTCCATTACAAATCCATGGCAGTAGAAATGTTATCAGAAAACAAGACAACCACTGATACTTCCACTCACAATTGCTTGACGTGTGAAAACCTCCAATCAGGTAAGTGATGGCATCTCCAAATCGTCGCTCGGCATCAGGATGACGAGCAATGATGGCGTCAATTAGCAGGAAGTCACGACTCTCAGTCCCATGTCTATCCCTCTCCTTCACGGCACGTGCAACAGTGTCCTTCATGGTGGTCATGGCTGCACACAGTGCGTGATAGTGGGTTGTTCACTGTGAGGATTAAAATGAAGGACCAGGAGTGTTGAATCATGCAGTGTTTGCAGAGGTTACTTCTTGAATCATGCAGTGCTTACAGTGGTTACTCCCATCTCATTTATAGAGTGCGATTGTTTAAATGGATCTGAACAATGAAAAAACAAAAACAAAAGAACAACAACAAAACAAAACAACAACAAACAAAACTCAACAATGCTACTGAAGATATTTGAATGAATAAGATAAACGCCCGACAGATACGCTATTAAAACCTACACAATCAGATGCAGAGATCACAAACTGCAAAGGAAGACGAAACTACAGGCCATACATTGCCTATGTGAGTTATGTATTTTCAACGAATGTAATATGTCACCAGCAGCATAATGCTCTCATACCGCACATTTCAGTAGGGCCTAACCCAGACAGAGCCACGTCAGATCGTAATTCGTCAATAGATCAGTAAATCACTCTTGGGGCACGAGCCAGAGGAGACCACGCATTACTGTTGGCTTAAGTAACGTCCACTGAGATGTACCGGTTCTGATCTATCACACACAGTAAGTTGTCGTTGCTTGACTTCGCAGACGAAGATGTAAGGAAGCGTTGTATACTGCTAAGGCCTATCTGAAACAGATACTGATATACCTACTCTACCACAGCGACTGCAGCAGAATGTCAGATCTGGGTTGGGTCCTTTCGTCGTATCCTCGATTCTACCAGTTGCTCAGAGCAACACGGCAGGCCAAAGTACTACGGACATTAGCTGGTCAGTCGCAGAGCCAGACGGAGTCAGCGACGACCACCTCTTCTTTCCTCCCTGGAGTAAAACCGTCATTTGTCAGGCTTACTCCCTTCCATCAACGAAACTACTGACACTGACGAGTTTGACAGCATTTCTCCAAGCCATAAGTAAAGGTTGCCATGACAGCAGGGTATGAAGGATCAATATTTTACAGCAACGCGGTATGGCAATGACAACTGTGCCGTGATGTTATACCCATTTTGATTGGGTGTTACCTGACACGACGCACTCTGGGCTTTTTTCCCCTTCTACAATATCATTCAGCATCAAGGAGGACCGCTGGAGACTGTGCAGTGTCTGCAAGGAAAACTGACTAGTAGGCCTACCCCTCAAGTGTGTGTTGTTATCTAGATCTCAGAGCGCAATTTTTTTCCTGCCCCATCATCTGCAGCACCGTTTCAGTGGCATTACTCCCACGCCGCTCATTTAGATTCCCCCATACACGACCACACCCGGGTTCATCCGTCCCAGTTCCAGCGTCGGCAGTCCACAGGGAGCCGTCGATGTTAGGTCGCCAGGAGGCGACGCACCAGAGGAGACCCTGCACTGCTGCTGAGTCACTTCGGTGGTTTTCAGTGGTGCCTGTTCTGATTTAACGTACTTAGGACACCACCTACTAAGCTCCCTACTAACGACAATAGACGCGGAGCCAGACTGAGTGAGCGTCCCTCCCAGAGTGGAGACCACCACGTCCCTCAAACACCAGCCCCCCATGAATCTGCCGACGCTGACAACATTGACAGGACTCACCCCAAGCACGGAAGTGGAGGGGTATCGTAACTGAGGTCACCATGAGAGCAGGGCATGAAAGGCCACAGACTTTGAGACTGTTTTGTTTCTATTGATGATGATGAAGGAGGATGACGATGACGATGTTGCTATGGAGGTCCATTTTGGTTTGGGACTGCGTGACAAGGCTGTACTCTACGCTTCCTGTCATAATGATACCCCGGCGTTAACCAGGCCCCAGAGATACAGACACTTGCAGTGTTGGTCAGGTAATTAGAGCAACACACCCAAAGACGCATCCTTGAAGTGGATGACACTCGACTGTGTGGTCCCAGTCTCCCCATTTAAGCCCACAGTACACTCAACTCTGGGTAGGAGCCGGCCACGGGCCGAAAAACCCACCTCTGCTGGGATTCGAACCCGCGTCCTCCCAGCCGTCAGTCCGCGACGCTAACCACTTCGCCACGGCGGCTGGTGAGCGCAGTATTTTGCTTTTATCATATCAAGACATGCGGAAGAACCTAAGATCCATGCATGAAATGTTTAGGTCAAACGCAAGTGCGACCTCCATTTCTTAATTGTTCCGACGTTAGTGCATAAAAGCTTTCGAAGGAAGGCTTGCCTATCAGCATAATGAAATTAGATGACATAATGCTAGATCAGACTACAACTGAAACTATTACATTCATGTTATTTGACCAGTAAACGTACCGAAAGTTTAAAGTACAGTTATTTTGATGTAATTATTGACATGAAATGTGTGACTTTGCTCCAGATGTTGATTGCATATTGTTATTTTCATCATAATTTGTGTGGATTGTTGAAACTGTGTGTCTCTTTTATTTACTTTTTTTTTCAAAACGCTGTCTACTCTAAATTATTTCCAAACAATTAAGTTGAGAAGAATGAGCGTATGTGTTATTCATATGCTTCTACTCTTTCTTTGTCTTTTAAAACTCTAATGAACTATTCATCACGTAAATAAGTGGGTTCGTTTACCTTTTTGGAAATCCTGTGCCATTGGACTGCCGTCTGTGGTCAGATTGAGATGTACACGAGACGACTTGTACACGACATTCCACAGCTGAAAAACAAGAAGGGCATCTTTACGAAGACAACGAAATACTGATTTTTTGATATATCGTCTGAACTGTGTTGTGTAAGAAACTGAATTGTATTGTAAAAGTGATATTTTGAGTGTTCTACACAAGGATAGACTGTGTGTGCAGTGAGACCATTTCGTTTTCCTTATTCCTGTCTACACGTATTTCTGACAGCAGTCAAACTGGATTTTTTTCGTAGGGATCACCAGTTCCCTTTCAGTGCAGTAAATGACTGCTGCATTCACAACCTCTGCTGACTGTGTCAACCAGAACATTAGCACACTGACCGCTGCTCAACAGTCTAAGGGTGAAAACGCCTGGCTTCTGCATGCCCTGAAACTAGAACCTGGAACTGGTTTTTTCTGATATCGCTTTACCGCCAGGGTCATTCTGTGTTCCAAGCAATGTGTTAGACAGGGGGAGGAGTTGGGGTGTTCAGTGAGGACTAGACCCCCTTCATTTTTTGATAGTATGATAAAACCAGTAAAATCCAAGTAATTTCCAACTACAGTGGAGGGGGACAGAGGCAGGGAATGAAAAGACCATACAGCTCTGACTGACTTGTGGGTAACATCCAATGCGTGGGGGGGAAAGGCTGCTACATTGGCTCTTACGATCCAGGGAAAAAAGAGAGATCTCCTCCGCCCCATACCCCCCCCCCCCCCCCCCCCCCCCCGCCCCCCCCCCCCAAAAAACAACAACAACAACAACAACAACAATGAAAAAAAGACGACTCATGGAACGCTCCCCGCACCCCTCCCCCATCACACCTCCGACCCCCCCTCCCGTTGCTGAATGTGTACTATATTCACTGGCACTGTTACTGTGATGTCGCTGTGAACACGGTCACCGCATTTGAAAGTCAGTGAACTATTCTGACGAGCACACAACAGGATACCCTGGGTGCTACAGTCGTCCCTCAAACATGATTGGACAACCGTCCCCTCCTCTCCAGCCCTACCTTCCACTTCTCTTTGTCTCACATGAATCAAACCCTCGTAAAGATGTAATCGTGTGTGTGTGTGTGTGTGTGTGTGTGTGTGTGCTTTCCTTATAAACAACACAGAAATATATGCACCTGTCTGCATCACACATACTAGCTGTGCCAAACAACTGACATACCACATCATAGCTGTGTGCGAACGCCAGTGCCTCTTTGTCATCTTTAAATGTGTCCCCCAAGAGGCCGCTGACAGCTGCTTTCACAGTGTACAGGAACATGTGTTCTCCAAGGGGAATGTGGTCATCTGCTTCAGCCTTCTCCCACGTGCTGATTACCTCATCGGCAACCTGCAGGCACACAGATAGACACAGACACAGACACAGACACACACACACACAGAGGCACAGACACAGACACAGACAGAGAGAGAGAGAGAGGAGAGAGAATGGTTGCAAGCAAGTTAACTTTTTAATAATCCTATAATGATATGAAAACAAGAGAGGCAAGGCCTTCAAGACTCACTTGTGGTACACTTAATAAAAAAAAAATCTAATCGTTAAAATGTGTTCTGTATTTGTTATTAGAAAGCTCCGGGTTAAAAAAATAAAAATAAAAAAAGTCCTGACGGCAGATCCGAACCCCGCGTGTTCGGGTGAGAAGAAACTGTCTTACCCATTACACTATCATGGCTCCTTAACTGACGTTCAAAAATTTAATATTTAAACATGCTTTTTTAAAGGGCGATAAATCGATTGTGGTATTCGCAGTGAGAACGCTGTTTAAATCATATTATTCTGGTGTATCTTGCGCATTCAAAAATCTTTAAGGGCAATTAATATTTCTTTTTAAGTCCGCGGTAAAGGAGACGTGGCCATCGCCGCAATCACACTGCAATATTTAGCCGTTTTCTCTGGATCTAGATAAATGTACAAGTTTAGTTATACCCGCCGGGAATGTACAACATGGTCGATTCAATTTCTCTTCATTCTAGTTTTATAATTTAAAGCTGATATGAAAATTGAGTATTTTGTTAAACTAATAACATGTAAAGCTAAGTACAAGTACTTCTAAGCGTCGTATGATGTGAAAAGGACTTCATTTTGAGAAAAGTCAAGACTGGAAATTTTTACGTTTCATCAAGGGTATTAACTCTCATGGTTTATTATTTTCAACTGTGAATTGCGACTGATTTTGTTGATATTTTTATGGCAGTTTGGGTCATAATCCAGTAAGTGATGAGGCGTTTACAAATATTTATCTGAATAAATAATTAACGGTCTCCTTCTCCAACTTTCCATCACATGTTATTGTGCATTGTCGATTGAATATAGGATTGAACAGGCAGGTCAACAACTTGAAACAAAATGGCGTTCTTCCCGTTTGCGAGGAATATGAGCAGGCGCTTTGAATATGTATAAATATGTGTACACAATTGATTTTTGCCCATGACCTTCAGGGCTCAGCCAATAGATCTATAAAGTCCACTCGTAGTATTGATTATAGTATTTTTCGAAAAAGACCACTTGGGCGAATGAACATAGTGAAAGCCCTGTACACTGAGAGTAAAAAACACAAGCTTTTTATGTATTGAGTATAATTTCAAAATGTAATGTTTAAGATGAGAAAGATTAGATTAAAGCAAATTAACCCCCCTAGCATTAATTACAGATTAATTTTCCTTTTTTACTACCTGCACCAAAGACATACACCAGAAATATAACTTCCATGCTTTGCAAAAGAAGTTCCTGTTTGAACAAAAAATTATAAAAGTGACTGATGTTGTGTCAGAATATCAGATCAAAGTGCCAAGTAAAGAATAAAAAAATATATAGATATAACAGTTAATTCAGTTTGCATATAATTTGGCTTCTTTTTATATATTTTTTTGTGTCCATCCCAGAGGTGCAATACTGTTTTAAACAAGATTACTGGAAAGAACTGAATTTTTCCTATTTTTATGCCAAATTTGGTGTCAACTGACAAAGTATTTACAGAGAAAATGGCAATGTGAAAGTTTACCACGGACACACAGACACATACACACAGACAACCGAACACCGGGTTAAAACATAGACTCACTTTGTTTACACAGGTGAGTCAACGAGAGAAAGGTGAGACGGGGTGTGCTAAATAGGAGTAGTCTACCAAATGAATAAACTCTTTATTGACATCAGTTACTGCGGTCCATTCAAATATCTCGTGTGAAGATGTAAAGCAGTCTGCTCTGGAATGATGATGTCAAGATCGTTGTCTGTGAAACATCAAAGCACACAGACTGTCACTTTCACAAATTCAAATTTCTTCACCAGAGCTGTTTTGCGCTTCCTAATCAGCTTGCACTGAAAGCCAAAGCAAAATTGTCATGTGCTCTTGTTAAGATGACCAGTATTTAGTTGTGACACATGTAACTCGATTTTCAGATACTGGATGATTCTTTTTCGATTAAAGGCAATGGAAGTGAGACGCTACTTAAATTGCAGTGGTGGTTCTGTTTCCATTGGGGGAAAAATCACAATTTTTTTTTTCCTAAGCTGTTGTGAAATGGTGATAACAGCACACACACACACACACAAACACACACACATATATATATAAATATAAATATATATAAATATATATATATATAACACACATGCACTGAGTCTGCAAACACACCCAATCACCTCCTGCAGATGATCTTTTCGGCGTCGTTCTTTTAAACGGACTGATATACTTTTTTTTAATTCTAAATAAAGTTGTTTTTCTTTTAAAGAAGATGTAGTGTAGCGTGTATGGATAAATCCGCAAGCTTTGACACCTCCTTGAAACTGAATTGACGTTTCTGACAATTATTTCATGAAAAAGAGCTCAACTTTTGCAGCTTGTCATAGTAGATATCCAACACGTTGTACTTGAAGACGTTGTCGTAGGCCTGTCGTCTTTGCTTCCCATCAGATCCATTGGCGTACTGAATGCTGTGGCGAGTAATGACAGGCTCAAACAGTCGGAACTGTTCCACTGGAAAGGACAAACAAGTCTGTTATGGGCATTGAAATCTTGTTCAGATATGACGCCCTATAGAAATCTTGGCATAAATGGAACGTGATTATCAGCTGGTACCCAGCTGATTCTCAAACATTTTTTACCCCACTCACTCTCTTCCTCACTGTCTCTGTCTGTCTGTCTGTCTGTCTCTCCATATCATCATGATAATTATGCTGACTTCAAAAGTTAGATTATGAACATCATTCTTTCGAACTATTCATTTGTTTTGGTAGATGTATGCAATCACCCACACAGGCATTCACCTATGTAACACCTACACGACAGATCTTGAGGGAAAACGAAAACCGAGGTCACCATGACAGCATGGCATGAACTGTCACATGTTTTACAAAAAGAATCATAATGATTGGTTGGTGGACAGGATAATGGCGATGCTTGGTTATCCATCAAGGTGGCTGTTGTATTCCATACTTCTTTTCATGACATTCCCCATGTCCGAGGCATGCAGACCTCTTCTTCTTCAGCATTCCCAGGCCATGTTCAGACGGTCAGTCTGGAGTGGGTTACGAAGTCAGCAGTCTGCTGGAGCTCTGTTGCTGCTCCCCACAACTTGTCCTGGAGCATCGCGGGACTGAGCCAGATCTGGCGCCTCAGCACTTTGTGTAGAGGGCAGTCTTGCAGGACTTGGGCTGAAGTTTGAGGAGCGGTGTCACACGGACACTGTGTGGGAATTTTTCAGTAAGTAGAGATATGAGAGGAGCTGGCTGTGGCCTGTGCACAGTCTGAGGATGATGACTTGCTAAGTTTGACCCAGTTGATGGATGCTGTCCTCCTCTGGTCCCAGATGTAGCCGTTCTCGCCAGTTGTTGCTGAAGTGGCTGCACAGAATGGTCTTTGCTTCCCCAAAGCTAAGGGGGTGGGCAGTTTGGGTGAGCCTACTTCCTGCTTTGGAGAGCTCGTCTGCCTCTTCATTTCCTGCAATGCTGCAGTGAGAGGGGATCCACTGTAGGACCATTGTGGTACCGGCACTTAGACTGAATGTCTTGCACGGTTTTGTCCCTTACTCTGTTCTGGATGCTTTGTAGAACAGCTTGGCAGTCGGTGATGAAGACAGTGTGTTCTGGCAAACTGTCTCTCTGGTTGAGGAGTTGCTAGGGGACTATCGGACCAGTGGAATATTGACACTGGGGAGTGTCGACACAGTGGAATATTGACACGGGGGAGTAGCGACACAGGGGACTATCAATCTGACTGTTGGATAGTAACAAGACTAATTTACATATACATGAGCAACACCACCACCATAACCATAAACAACAAAAGAAGACAGGAAGGTATACAGCAGGACGAAACGGTTCTTTTTCTACACAGACGTTGTCAATAGGTACCTGGGCGGTCAAAGACATGGTGATGTTGCTTGAACAATTCAGGGGAAGCAATGCTGACGGTTTGCTGTTTGCCCCACCAGAATGAGGCGATCGGTCCAAACTCCTTGTGCAGCCCCATCAAAAACTGGTGAAGACTGCCAGCTTTTTTGACATCGTTAAGGTTTCCTTGTCTGCAAGTGATGAACTAGAGTGATGAATAAGAGTCTGAATGCAGGTGGCTGTTTTTGTGTTCATCAATGAAATCACGAATGCAGTTGGCTATTTTTGTGTTTATCAATAAAATCGCGAATGCAGGTGGCTGTTTTTGTGTTCAATAAAATTGCAAATGCAGTTGGCTATTTTTGTGTTTATCAATAAAATCGCGAATGCAGGTGGCTGTTTTTGTGTTTATCAATAAAATTGCAAATGCAGGTGGCTGTTTTTGTGTTTACCAATAAAATCGTGAATGCAGGTATTTGTTTTTGTGTTTACTAATAAAATCAGTCATTTTAGCAGTTTTGATTTTTTTGATCCAATAATTCTTAAAGCAAATAAACAGGTATCTGGAGAAAAAAAACAACTTCATTCATAAAAAAAAAAAAACCCCCCCCAAAAAAAAAAAAAAAAAAAAAAAAACCAACCAAAAATAAAAACAACAACAACAAGAACAACAATGCAACAACAACAAAAAGACAATGCAAGGACTGCACTGGAATTGACTCCATACAAATCTGAACCAAATTTACAGAAGAAAACTTAAACCTACAGAATTCTCTGTTCACTGACACTTTCCTCAGGCAGACATACATACATACATATATGCAGACAGGCAGGCAGCTGGACAGTTATACACACACAGAAACTCACTGATTATCAGATGGCTCCATACCAGGCACAGTGGACCTGGGAGTTCCATTCTGAAACACACACAGTTGCCAGGTCAGTCATTGATCAGAATGAATTATTTCAAACACCACTGAAGCGGTTTTGTCACATCTTTTCTCCAAAACTGCCCCCTGTGTAAATAGGCAAGACAAGATATGTGTGGCCTGTCCACACTCCGCTCAGGTTACTATGTGGCAGTAACAAAGAGCAGGTGAAAACAATTCGTTCATAGAACTGGACTGATGGTGTAACTGTGAACGCCAAGAAGGAAGAGAAGAAGTCACACCTTGTTGATGCCTGTGTGTGTGTGTGTGTGTGTGTGTGTGTGTAAGGAGGGGGGGGGGAGGCTGGGGGTGAGGGGGGGAACCTCTTTCTTTTGTCTCATTTACCATCTTGCTGTAAACACGTTTTCTATGCCAAGGCCAGGCGAAAGGTTATTCTTATCAGCAGTGCTATAAAATCTGTTGAAAAGGTGCTTGAAATATGATGGTCACGGTGACATGATATGTGAGCATGTATTGTATGTGTGTGTGTGTGTGTGTGTGTGTGTGTGTGTGCGCGCACTCACGTGTGCGTGTGTGTGTGTGCGTATGTGAGTGCGTGAGTGCCTGCGTGTATGTGTGTGTATGCACGAACGCACGCATGTGTGTGTGTGTGTGTGTGTGTGTGTGTGTGTGTGTGTGTGTGTGTGTGTGTGTGTTCTTTCTCTCTCTGCTCCCATTTTCCATCTTGCTGTAAACAATTTTTCTATGTCAAGGCCAGGCGAAAGGTTGCTCTTATCAGCAATGCAATAAAACCTGTTGAAAACTTGTTTGAGAAAAGAATGTCACGGTTACCTGATATGTGAGTGTGTGTGTGTGTGTGTGTGTGTGTGTGTGTGTGTGCTTGCGTGCGTGTGTGTGTGCGCGCATGTGTGCGCACGCATGTGTGCGGGTGTCTGTCATTGTGTGTGTGTCTGTGTTTGTGTGTATGTGTGATGTGCATGTGTGTGTTTTTCAAGTCATGTCAAAATGATCCTCACTGAGGGTAAACAAATAAGCTTGTACAGCTTTTTTTCATCCTGTGGGTGGGTGGGTGGGTGCACGAATGTTTCTTGATGTACCTGTTAGATGTGTCACTTATATTTTGTTATCTAAGACAGAAATGCGTGCACGACCTCACACACACACAGTTAGCGGGAAGCGAACTGCATGTGATGAATCAGATGAGGCATGACTCAGGATGAGCAGTTTGGGGGTAATACAACTGAAACAGTGCTGCTAATGGGACAGCAAGGGAAAAAAAAGTTTTGATAGTATGATACAAAGTATAAGAGGCAAAGCCCTCAATTTATCCAGTAAAGGAATCATGAGGAGAAAAAAAGGAGACTTAATAGATTGTTGAAAAGTGCTCAGTATTTGATATAATATATAAAATAAGCTTGAAAGAAAAAAATTGATAACACACACACACACAAAACAACAACAAAAGAAAAACAAAACATACGTATGCCAGCCGGATCCAACCATGAATGTTCAGTTCCAAAGCACAAAGACTAATCCCCACTGCTGTGGCACATATGACGTCATTTGACTGAATTTAATATAGGCCTTAACCAGAACTGACGTTTTGTTCTTCATGCCACAAATAGATGTGACTGTAGTGGACGAAATAACACCGTTTAAGTCATATTTTTTGTGTGTTTTATTACATCTCGATTACTCTTTTATTTCGGCGGAAAATGAGACGTTGCCATCCCTTCAAGCCCACCCCAACACATGACAGAACTCTAGATCTGCACTGACGAGCCAATCCACAATAGGCTGAAAGAAACGATCTATTCAATTTTTCTTTTATGTTCATTCCAGTTAATTCAGCATCCACTTTATAATATTTATATGCAGTAAACACGTGGATGGTGTAGTTTGTATCACTGTATGTGTTCTGTCCAGAATTTGTATTTCTTTCTTTTTAATTGTAAACAAGAAAAGCGAGGTTGTCGTCTTCGAATACAACCTACCTTCTAGTAGGCCTAACTCAGTGGGAAAGTGGTTTTTACAATTTTCTGATTTCGGAACGTATATCAACGAAAAAAACCCGTGAATGGTTCGGAAATACCGCTTAATTCGGGAGACTGACAACCTGTTATTGGTATGACTGTGAAGATTTTTTTCCTACGTTCAAGCCATATTTGATATTGGCAGACAAAGTATTTCCAGAGAAATGTCAATGTTAAGTTTACCACACACACACACACACACACAGAGAGAGAGAGAGAGAGACAACCGAACAAAAGGTTAAAGCACAGACTCTGTTTACAAAAGTGAGTAAAAAAGCACTACCCAATCACTGTGAGCACAGTGTATGAGCTGTGACTCAATGTAGAATACTCACGTTAAACAGCTGGAGGATCCGAGACACTAGCGACAAGAAAAGGAGGACTATGCTGACGCCCACAGCAACTACCAACCAGCCCATGTTGCTGTCTGCTGCACAACTGCCAGTACAAATCCCCCTGCCCCAGTGTTTGATAATGTAGATTGAGGACTTGGAATTACACAATACCCAAGCCACATGCATTTTTCTCCTGTTTATGCAACACAGATACCCGCACACGTTAGATCTGTTGCGATGACTTGGATCTTAATTTCAAATCATTTGTCAGATGAGAAACGATGTTAGTCACTTATTTTTCCTGTCAAGGTTAACAAGTTCATTTCGGGTGTTCATGTGTAAGAGGGAGGAAATGTTTGATCTGTCACCCATGAAATATTTCAGAGCAGTGGTAATGGTGAAACATTTTGCTGCACAAATTCTGCAGTGTATTTGTACAGAGAATGCAGACCAGCTATACATGCAAACACTGAACTAATAAATATACGACTGAGTAAGGAGATAATTGTTTAACCTGCAAAACAGACACAGAGCCAGCCACAAATGCGATGTATGCTGCCATTTCACATAAGAATAGAGAACTACAGGGTAAACCAGTTCGTCTCAATTTTCTTTCTTTCTCAGCTACAGAAGGAATATTCATATATGCATACATGTATTTTTCAGACTACCTATGATCTCCTTAGTTATTCAGTATGATTTGGGATTTTATAAATTAAGCTGATATGAATGGCGTGAAAATGATATGTCACTATGTTTGTTGGTCAGTTTTGAAAGTAAATATTGAAAAACAAAGTTAGTTAACACTAACCTAGTTGTCTCCTGCTGTCTGTTCATCACTCATCCAGGCAGTCACAATGTACCTTTTATTAGTCAGTTCACTAAGCCTGTATGCTACCCATATTTGCTGTTTACCCTTGACTTTTGTTCAAAAGTCTTTCATGGACTCTCAGATTTGGAGGACCTTGACAATAATACCTGGACCTTTCAACTTACTAGTCAGTCAGATTATTAGAGGTATAGAGTAATCATGTGGAAACTGTATCACATGGTTTCCTTTTCCTTGAGACATAAAACCAAAGATCAAGGATAAAACGGCAATCGTTTGTAACAGAGTTTGAACTCAGCACCTGACACAAGCAATGGAGTCCACATCTAGCCACCATTGAGTGGCAAATCTGTCCACACCTGCTGTGAAGTTTACCTTCTGCGAAGATCATTTACGAAATCAGAGTTTTGACAATTCTGCATGTTGCATCTGTTCGTCAGGTTTCGTCAGTTGGTGAGACAGCTTTTAAAGATTGAAGACAAAGGCTACAACTGCATACATACCCATTACCGTAAACAGAATCAATGGAAATCTGGGTTAGGTGACGCTGTTTGATAATAACCAAGAAACAAGTACAATACTTAGCACTTCCTAGCAGCTTCCAGAAAGGATTTGTTTACCTATATCTCTATACCTTCATGCAAGTATGTGAGAAGCACTAAGCAGTAATGATTTCAAGTTGTGTAACAGTTATTGTACTCGTTTGTTGTTGTGTAGGTAGAATGGTTACAAAGTTGGGTGTCCATCCAATGGGTCCATGATTCTGGATGTTCCAGCCCTGGCGGCGTCTGGTGGATTCAGGGCACACGTTCTTCCGTCCAGTCTCCCAGGTCAACACTTGTCCACACCTCTCTTGATCCCCTATGTTTGTACACTTGTACACATGCAGAAAATTTATTTCTCATGTTTAAGATCGCACATACCCCGTCAGCATTCAGTGAAGGCAACAAAAATAGCATACATTTTCTGGAAAAACACGTTTGTCTAAATCATGGGCTAGAGTGGCCATACACTATGTATAAACTAGTAAATGTAGGAGGATTTACCCACGAAGGCATGAGGTTCACATACTTACACATGCACATATGCACAAACACACACACATGCACGCTCACACACACACACATACACACACGCGCGCGCGCATGCGCATGTACACACACACATACACACACACCACGCCCACATGCACACATGAAAGAATACACGCGAGCACATGTGTGCAAACACACACACACACACACACACACACACACACACACACACACACACACACACACACACACACCTGATACAACTGCCTCAATCGAAACATTTTCCCACAGCCCAGATACGGTTTTTGTTGTTTCAGTGTGCAGTGTGCCTGGTGTGAAGTGTCACCTGCACAAAAGTACACTGACCCCTTCACTCCTACTCCCCCCCGCCCCCCTTCCAGTACCTCCCTCCCTTCACCACCCTTCACTCTTCTCCCTGACAGTATCTGCTTTGTTTTGATGTCAGGCTGACCTCCTGCTCTCTCTCTCTCTCTCTCTCTCTCTCTCTCTCTCTCTCTCTCCTTTCACTCCTCTCCTCTCTCCTTGGTCACTGCGTTTATGCATTTCACTCGTAACGCTGAAAGTATTATGCGATCTGTAATCAGATTTCACCCCTTCGCGCATGTTCTCCTCTGTCCATCCCTACCCTCTCACACACAGGTGGGTGAGCGAGGTGCCTTAGTGTCTGCGAATGCGAGATATCTATGCTGATTCGACATTTAATCATGCTCCATGTCATACCCACTCACTCCCCATTTGCATTCCTTGTCATGTAATGCGACCAAATATGTGTTATGTACAGAAACTGATTTGTGTGAGAGTAGAGCCAGCGCGTGTTTGTAGTTTGCGTTTTTAATGACTTTCTTGATACCACACAGTTGAGGGTCACTCACTTCAAGTCTTTGGGAACGTGTTTAGCACACACACACACACACACACACATACGCGTGCGCGTATCATGACTGCACATAAGAAACCGATGATTAGCAACAAAGTAAAAGAAGTGGATATTTTGCTGTTTCTTCATGAAGAATGAAAATACACCTGGAATAATGATGCATATTATGTCGATCAAAAGTCCTTAGCTATGTTTTTTCGGTCTTATTATTCCAGCTTTTGTACACCCATATCCCTTTTTCTATCCCTTTTTCTGTATGACATTAAGAAGTGTCATGGATGGGAAACGCAGAAGATAGAATCCAGTCTATGTGCCAGTACAAGATCTGAAGGAAACAAAAGAATGGGAAGAATACCCTGAACGCCCCAAACACATCTTCAACCCAATCATGTCATGCACTTTGAGAAGACAGAGTCGTGAATTGCTTTAGGTCAGAATTCATGCAGAGGTGAAGCTACTCACAGAAGAAAACAGAAAACTGACAGAACTGTGGCATTATGTGTGCGCGTGCGTACAGTACGCGTGTGTCGTCATGAGAGCTAGTGCGAGTGTGTGTGTGTGTGTGTGTGTGTGTGTGTGTGTGTGTGTGTGTGCGCGCATGTGTGATCCCGCCGATTGACCCTTTTTCATACTAACCACACACATGTCTAGCATTTGTGTGTGTGTGTGTGTGTGTGTGTGTGTGTTTATTTGTGGCATAGGACCTGGGTATAATCGTATTTTGGTGGTTGTGAGTTGGGCGTTCGTGACTGTGAAACTGCAAATTGTTGCATGTGCATTGTGTATCAACGCGCGCGCGCGCGCGCGCGTGTGTGTGTGTACGTGTGTGTGTGTGTGTGTGTGCATCAATAGTTGTGAGCGAGTATGTCCCAATTTTGTTCTTGTTTTTATTTCAATCATTTGCCTTAGGCGTATCTTTCCCTTCACTGTATCTTAACGTATTTACTTAGACCCATATTTTGTCTAATCATGTCAATAAACGTTTTATGCTACTGTTTTACAAAAACCTTGGATAGGCACTCAAGGCCAGATCAGCGCAGCGTTTTGGGTTCATTTGAAGGTCAGACAATTGCTGTCTTTTTTACGTACAGGATATGTCGTTATAGGATTCTAGTGATATGTTCTGTCATCTTTAAACTGGAACTGAAACTAAAACCCACTGTTAGAGAGAGACGATGGCAGATGAACGGAAGAGCACGGATGCACGCGGGCCAGTGACCGCATAAGCATAATACGTATAGCGTTACATGAAGTCAGGTGGAGCGAGGAAAGCGACCAAATGTCACCAGCTTTTACAAAACGCATGATAGATAAGTCGATTTTTGGAGGATATATATATATATACCATTGGAAAGAAGACGACAAGACCTTTCCAATGATGTATAAAAGAAGTTCCTAGTTTAAAAGAAGTTGAAGTTATGGTAGTCGTAGAGCGGCAGCCATTTTGAGAAATACAGCTTTAAAGTTTTGCAATTGACTGAGATTTTTCGCTAGTAACGGGGATTTGTTTTAGCTGTATGCCTCTGAAAGTTAGGCAGGTTATCAAACTAGGGTCTGTACATGCTTTGGGCAATGATATTTACACTTGATGATAATACTAATGTAATTTTGAATGGTTATTTATTGTGTAAACGAGTTTTTTCCTCTTGATCTCTTAACAAACAAAGCTTTTTTTGTTTTCATTTCTTTTACATCAAAATTAGAACTTGATGCACATCCAATTTTTTAATTTTTTTTAAGAATTGAAATAAACTTGTGAATCTTTTTAATTCGTTTTTTTTTTATTTTTTTTTATGTACTTTGAACATGCCAGTGTGGGTGGGTGCACAGGGGTTCGCTGAATGTGGTCCATTTTTGTTCATTCTTTATCTAAGTAATCTGCCATCCTAAGTATCTTCCATATTATGTTTTTATGTATTTACCTACATGTTTATTTTTAGTATTTCTTTTTCTTTGGTGTTAATGTATTCTATTAATATAATGAATAGATATTAATATAAAATATGCTGTTTTTCGGGATGATTGCTCCGCAATATCAGCACTTAAGTGCGGAAATTAACTCACTCGGGACGACAAGTTTTCTCCCTTACTTTTCCCCACAGACGGACCATTTGTAAGGGTTTGGGGAAAAAAATTACAAAAAATACAAAATACAGAGTATGAAAATGAAACTTTCAGAACTGGTTTATTACGTGTTGAGCTATTACATATAAAACAAATATCAAATTTCTCATCTTATTTGTAGCCGGGTTGGCTTTTACAATCTTCGTTGGGCCAGTTCAGCAGACGACTTTTGTGACTCACCGAAGGTTACTAAGGCCCGTCGTCCACGGGGCGTCAGCGACAGCCGCGCATCATTTTTTGATGCCTCGCTACATTGTCGCGACGACGCCTGAAACTTGTAGCGAGGTGTGTCGCTCGCACACGCGCGACAAATCTCCCCAGGCATCACGCATCACGCTCCATATTTGAAAAGTCACGTGCTGTCAGTGTCGCCCTGACGATAATTTATTGTTGATACTGAAGAGGAAATTATGGTTGACTGTTGCCATGCAAATACCCCCCACATTTTCCGAGGATGTTGTTATTTTTTATTTATTTTTTTTGTTTTGTTTTTTTACATTTGAAATGGGGCAACATTTAGATATAACATGCTTTTCTTGTTTTATACTGTTTGTTTCTTTATTTTCTTTTGACGTTTTTTCAAACACAACACCACGTTTCCTTGAATTTATTCATCGCACACCCTGTCCAGTATATCTGTTTATTAGTTATTATTCAGTCACTTTTCCATGCATGATATTGATATTCATTGCAAAATCAATCATTTGATCAATCATTCAGTCACTCACCAGTCACTATATTAATTGTTACATCATTCAAATGATCTCTCATCTGTTAACTGTCTCAAACAATGTAATGATATAAAATCTGTGTTGTTTAGCATGCCATTTTGCTTGTCTATTCATTCATGCAATTAGATAAACTGGATAAATTTATCATAATTCATACTTACATATTCATTTATATGTATTCGCTGATTTCATTTTATTCACTTCATGTATAAGTCATCAACATTTTATTTATAAACATGAAACTGCATTTATTCATTATTTCATTTTATTCGTTTACTACTAAATTGTTGACCTGTTTTAATTTTATCACTTTGCCATCCAGTTTTCACTGACCCTTTCCTTCAGTGAATATATTCTGCATTTTATTTGTTTATCTAATATGGTACTATTCATTATACAGGTCTATCTGTCCAACTGTCTGTCTGTCCTTAATAATTTGTTTAATGATTCATGCGTTTACTTCTTAATTTACTTGTACTTAATCATTCATTCCAAATATTTGACATGACAAGATGAACTATAACAATTTATACTCTTGACTGATTGTTCATTTATTTCATCTTTCTTTTTTAAACTCGTTTATTTATTTATTTATTTTAAGATTCTTTTCCTATCACACTAGAAATAACAAAAACATTACATGGTATGCAAAAGACACTTGGCTACAGTATTTTTCTGTCTTGGTGACCAGACACAGCCATAGTGTGCAGAATCACAAATAAACAAATCTAGTTTTAAACACACACACACACACACACACACACACACACACACACACACACACACATATATATATATATATATATATATATATATATATATAGAGAGAGAGAGAGAGAGAGAGAGAGAGACAGACAGACAGACAGACAGACAGAGAGACAGAGACAGAGAGAGATACATGATGTGTGTGTGTCCTCTGTGTGTTGATGTTTACAATCAGATACAAAAAGTGTATATATACTATATATAAGAAAATGTAATAATTTATTTAAGAAGAATTTTACATTGGAACCAAACCTGGTTGTTGCATCTTTCATTTACATTAGTGTTTATGTGTGAGAATCCTGTACATGCAATTGTGACAGTTCTTTTCTTCTCCATATCAGTTGCACAGCTTCATAACATAAACTGTGCCTGTTATAACTGCAGATACAATCAGATTCCAACATTTTACAGTTCCAAACAAAATGGTTTGAAAAGAAAGATAAGAAATTACAATTGCAATCAGACCATGAAGGATAAATCAATTATGTAAGCATGTATTTGTGTTGAACCAGCAGTTCTCCAATGGGAAGTAACACAAGTTACAATTGAAAACATCAAAACACACTAATATTATAGAATGGTGTGTAAGTTAGCAAACAGTGTTATTAAAACACTGATATACATAATTACAAGTCATTTGGCAAACTTTGTAAGAACAAACTGCTGGGAAATGTTTATTTCAGCTGAAGCTGAAATAAGACAGTTAAGTATGATAGGTAGGGAAGTTAAAATTCTATCTGAAATCAGTTGCTTTCCAAAGACCAATCATACTGTTAATATTTGTGATTTGGATGAGAAAATAGTCACACTTAGCTGCAGTCTGCATTAATCCCATGATATTTGTATACAGTGAGCATGTGGATGAAGGAGAACATGAAGGAATGACTCTGTGTGTGTGTGTGTGTGTGTGTGTGTTTTCAGTAGCGTGTGCGTGAGTGTTCAGTAGTGTATGTTCAGTAGTGTTTGTGTGAGTGTTCAGTAGTGCTTTTGTGTGTGGTGGTGTGTGTGTGTGTGTGTGTGTGTGTGTGTGCAGTAGTGTTTGTGTGAGTGGGTTGTGTGGTTTGTGTGTGTGTGTGTGTGTGTGTGTTCAGTAGTGTTTGTGTGACTGTGAGTGTTCAGTAGTAATTTTGTGTGTGTGTGTGGTGTGGTGTGTGTGTGTTCAGTAGTGTGCGATGGGCAAAAGAGAGAGGACTGGGGTGGAGGGAGAGGGAGCAGGGGGTCAGCCTGACATCAAAAGAAAGCTGAGACTGTCAGGGAGAAGAGCGGAGGGGTGGCGGATGGAGGCAATGGAGGGGGGGGGGGGGGGGAGTGCAAAGGTCAATGTGCTGTTGATGTGACACTGTACAACAGACACACTGCACACCAACACAGCTGAAACCATATCTGGGCTGTGGAGAAAGATTTTGATCAAGGCAGTTGCATCAGATGTGTGTGTGTGTGTGTGTGTGTGTGTGTGTGTGTGTGTGTGTGGTAAACCTTATGTATTTGTGATTGGAACCTTCTATATTCACTGGTTTCTACGTTTTGTATGGACATTCTATCCCATTATTCAGACACATGTATTCCTGTTTATACTGGAAAGTGCATGCTATTTTTGTTGCCATAATCCACCATAATGCACCAGTTCTGTGGCTGGCTCAGTGTCTATATTGTGGTTGAATGTGTTAACCTCAACTGGAAAAACAAGTGATTGATGTCATTTCTCAGCGGACACATTTACACACCATTGGATGTAAAGATCCAAGTCATTGTGACAGATCTGGCATGTGTGTATATCTATACTGCATGAACTGGATAAAAATGCATATGGCTTGGGTATCGTGTAAATGTTTCACAGTCCTTGACCTAGATTATCAAAAGTTGGGACAGAAGCATTTGTACTGGCAGTTGTGCAACAGACAGCAACATGAGCTGGTTGGCAGTCGCTGTGATCGTGGGCATTATCCTCGTTTTCCTGTCGCTGGTGTCTCGGATACTTCAGCTGTTTAAAGTGAGTACTTGACTTTGAGTCACAGCATACACACTGCACTCACAGAAGTTGAAAGCACGTTTAAAACGTAGTGCCTTACTTTGATGTCTTGGTGTTGTATCATCTATACTATCATCATATTTTCATCTTGTTGCCCCAGTATCAGTGCTGTTTCAGTTGCTGAATCCCTTGCACACGGCTATACTGGGATCATCAGCCACAGTCACAGTGCTACCACCCCAGAGGGAGTTATCGATGTTAGGTCACAATCAGGCCATACTCTGGCAGTTTTCACCAGTCAGTGTAAAAGGAAATGAAAAGGAAGATCAGTTAGCAGGTAGGAGGAAGAGGATGCACTACACACTCACACTCCCCTCAGCCTCTTGGGGAGCAAAGTGGCAGAATGGATAAGATGCTTATCTACCAATACAGTGTCCATGATGGTCTAGCATCGATTCCTGCTCTTGCACTTTCTCCCAAGTTTGACTAGAAAATCAAACTGAGCTTCTTGTCATTCGGATGAGACGATAAACTGATGTTTTTTGTGCAGCACGCACTTAGCACACTGAAAAAGAACCCATGGCAACAAAAGTGTTGTCCTCTGGCAAAATTATGTAAATGAAATCCACTCTGATAGGTACACGAATATATATCCAAGCACTAAAGGCCTGACATGTGTGTTGGTTATGCTGCTGTCAGGCATCAGTCTGGTAGATGTGGTGCAGCATATTCGTCATCACGTCAGAAAGAGAGCAGAGGGGAAAGGGGAGGGGGGTAGGTAAGGTTGGGGAGAAAGCTACAATTCTGGGTATGATTGCCGGGCTGATCAAAGATCACACAATCATATAGATTCCCCCCTGTCCAAGACACTGAGGTGCTGTCACCTACGCCACCAGAGTGTCCGACAGGAAGGTAGGTGGACAAGAGGACAGATTGCATGAGGGATGCGGTCGGATTAGGCTGAATTGGCGTAATTGTCCATCCAGATCAAAAGATGACGAGGCATGAATCCTGAGGGAAGGCAGGCAGGGAAGGAGAAAGTACCAGGGGCTGTCAGATGGGGTTGGAAGAGGGTTTCAGTTTCAGTTTCAGTAGCTCAAGGAGGTGTCACTGTGTTCGGACAAATCCATATACGCTACACCACATCTGCCAAGCAGATGCCTGACCAGCAGCGTAACCCAACGCGCTTAGTCAGGCCTTGAGAAAAAAAAAATATATAGATAAGCTTACATAAATAAATAAATAAATAATAATTATGATATAAAAAAGGTAGTAGTAATGAAAATAATAATAAAATAATAATAATAATAAATAAATAATGAAATAAATAAGACAACAATGATGATAAATAAGCAAATAAATATAAAACATGAAGACACACATTCACACATACACCCACACATGCATAACAGATATGCCCCAAAAACGCAGTTTCACAGATATGAAAGCACAGTCAAATACATATAAACGTACATGAGCTCCAACACACACACACACACACACACACACACACACACACACACACACACACACACACACCATACATTACCCTGCACCCTGGAAGAGGGATGTTGGGGAACTGAACAAGCTGAGGCACTAAGCGCGAGATATCTTCGCCAGATCATAGACCCTATCAGTGTAAACTGTGCCCAGTACCTAGGACAGCAGTCAGTGAACGGACTACATCAGCATGGGGATTACCGCATCAACATAATCACATGCCACACTGCCTGCCACGGCGGGCAGCTCAACAGCTGGGCTTCCTGACTGAGCAAACTCACTGACCAAAGACAGCCAGCTAGGGATGGATGGGTGGAAGAGAAGAACACGGGGTTAGCATTGCATCAAAGGGTAGCAGCACAGAGCTGTAGGGGAGAGAGGAAGGTGGGGAGGGGGAGCAAGGTGTCAGCCCAACTACCTGAAAGAATGAACTGCGGGAGAGGAGGGGGCGGGGTGGGGTGGGTGGAGGGAGACAGGATGGGGTGCCAAGAGGGGAAGACTGTGAAAATTGGCAGTGTTTGTTTCTGCACTTGCATGTACAATGATCTGCTCCACCTCCTCCACTGTCACATTACTTTATGGAAAGGGAACTGGAAAAAAAAAAAAAAAAAAAAAACCAATATCATCGTGTGTCACGATGTAAACAGCTTAACACTAGACTTGAACTATCTTAGACTGCGAAATTTAAAAGGGACATGAGCATGTGAAGATTTGTTATTTCGATTGACGTTTGCGGACGTTGTGCAGAAAGTGATAAGGCATACACACAAATCATTCTCAGCCGGAATAAGTTATTGTGGCCTTCTTCGCCTCCTTTTAATGATAAGTCATCACGAGCTGTTGATGCGATGCACGAGCTGTTTATGTATATGCAAAAATGGAAAACATTGTTTCGCTGCTTTTAGCAACAACTAACCGCTTTGGCGAATGTAGATTATGTGAGACCACACTGAGTGTAAAACACAATCGTCTTTCTATACCTTGAGTCATATTTTAAGATCAGATGTTTTAAATGAGTGACTGAGCTTCGTTTTCTCATTGTATATTCAAATTGATGTCCCATTACTAGACAGAATTGAGTAGGTCCTGGCATATGTATGCATCAGTGTAAGGGCTTCCATACTGAGCACGGGAAAAGTTCATAATTATTTGAGCTAGAAATGATAAATTATGTCAGATGAAAGTGCTAACAAAAGTTTTGTGAATAAGAAATAAAGATGTAACTGTAACATGACTGTGGAAACATTTTTGGCTTCGTCGTGATTTTTGTGTGTATTCAGAAGTGCATTTATTATTATAACCAGGATGTGCTGAAAGTGTCTTTTTTCCTATTTTTTAAAGCCAAAATTAGCCTCGGCTAATGCCTACATTGCAGGCAAATTATTTCAGAGAAAATTAATTTGTTAAAGACGTTAGTTTCCCAAGGCCACATTCATACTCACATGCTTACAAACTTACATACACACACTGACACGGACAACAATAACACGGAGTTATTACATAGACTCAAAGAATGTGAGCAAAAATTGGAGGAGTGCTGAAAGATGTGTCTGTTACAATTACCGGAAGTACGTCACACACACTCACGCGCGCGCGCGCACACACACACACACACACACACCGCACACACACACACACACACACACACACACACACACACACACACACACGTATCACATTGCAACACAAATATACACACGCATGCACTCATACACGCACGCACCAAGCACACATCCAGGCAGACAGACAGCCAGCCAAATACAAAATAACACGCACGTACATGCGTACTCACACACAACATCAGAAGACAAAGAATATCCATACACACAGCATCGTATCCCCCCCTCCCTCCCCCCCCAAAAAAGAAAAGAATCAAAGCTGATGTATTCTGTTTAAGCATACGTGTTGTCATGTGTGCATGCACTGACACAACGACATAAGCTAGACAAAACTGACTCAATTGTGTTTGGAGTAGTTCATTGTAACATACGGTCCTGGTTGCTGTGTTTCAGAATGGAACTCCCAGGTCCACTGTGCCTGGCATAGAGCCATCTGATGATCAGTGGGTTTCAGTGTGTGCACAACTGTCTGCCTGCTTGTCTGTCTGTCTGTCTGATGGACACAGTAGGTGTCCTGTGAATTGTGTGGTCCACCAAGTACTGTTTCATACGCATTTCCAGAGAGAGAGAGAGAGAGAGAGAGAGAGTGAGAGGCAAACAGACAGATAGTGAGGGAAAGAGAGATAGACAGATAGATAGATAGATAGAGAGAGAGAGAGAGAGAGAGAGAGAATGCTTGGATACGTTTCTGTTGTTATTCTCATGCCATTTTCTTATTAACACATTGAAAGAGAGATGAGGCTGTGGCCGTTTCATGAATGTTTGTATGAAGTCCATTGCCCTTCATGAATGGGTTAACGTTAAAGGTTAAAGGGTCAGTTTCGTTTAAATTATATTAAAGGACACACACACACACACACACACACACACACACACACACACACACACACACACACATATATATATATATATATATATACATATACAGGGGGAGAGAAACACACACACACACACACACACACACGCGCACACACACACACACACACACATATATATATATATATATATATATATATATATATATATATATATATATATATAGAGAGAGAGAGAGAGAGAGAGAGAGAGGGATAGTAATGCTGAGAAATTTGTGAAATACTACAGCAAAAAACAGTAAATTTGAAATGTCTGCCAAAATTCAAAATGGTCACAGTAGATCATAACAGCACGTACAGTACAATATATCTTATACTTGCAACATATAGCATCATTCTTAACCTGAAAACACCACGTTTGCCATCTCAGTGCTATGAACAAATTTCTTTAAGATCACATGGCAATAATTTCAAATCTTGCACACCGGCCTTGATTTTTCCATACAATACCAAAACCAAACTTATACACACTGATACTATTTGCAACTAATTTTTGAAACCCAGTTTCGTATGATCTTTTCCAATCAGTACATTTAACTTTCTGTATGATTTCTGTGGTAACCTGCAATCATTCATTCTTGTTGATTTACTACTGAACCAGCAACGAATGCAACATAGTAAAGAGTTGATATAAACTGGATATCAACCAGTTTCTCCATAAATGAGGTCATTCGGTGTTTTCTATTCAACCCCAAAACCTTTTATTCAATGCGGACACCATGAACTTTCTCACAGTCACGTGACTGAAACATCGTATTGGTCCCAAAATTGACCCCAAACTGCGCAAAAGGCGGAACCTGAAAATCAAATAACTCTACAGAGTTAAAGTCAAGCTATAAATGTATACAAAGCATTCAATTGCCGTATAATGCATAACGCAGCATTCTTTGAATTATCTGTCAGATCAGTACATGCTGAGATGACTTGAAAGTAAGCTTTGGTGGGGGAAAACAGAATACCCAAATATTTATATGCATTTATGAGTGCCGGGCATTTTTCTCTAGAAACCACCTTTTCTAAAGACGGTTATGATGCTTTTTGTTTACCTTAAATTTTACCTTCAAATCAAAAGAAAACAGACATCGAATTGGCGCTGAAAATGATAGGCTTTGAAATAAGATCGCCTGTCAAGATTGAATTCGCAAGGGACACTGAAAGCGGACAACTAACAAAATGGGAAACGGGGAAGAGATTTGTGATGATTATATCCACTTCCAAAGAACTGCTACCCCCAAAACTAAGAACCGGTGTCTTCCATGCCGGAACATACAATAAAGAACAAAGGCAGGGACAGCCGAAAAAAGTGTGACAGATACCATACGGTTGGACACATTGCGGCAGAATGTCCCAACCAAGGTGTGTGCTTCACATGTGGTGCTGAGGGGCACATGAAGGGGGACCCTGTGTGCAACCCCCCACACCCCAACCCATTCCCAGGCAAGCACACAACACACTACAGAGTTGTGTGCTTAACCAAGCAGTGTGCTGGAAGAGAGTGTGAACGATGCTGCCACACGTGAACCCTCGCCTGCCGCGAGCAGGAGAGCAGTGCCAGAGGAAAGGAACAACACGCAGCGCTCACGATTACACAGCACAACAAAGCGGAGGCGCAGCCAGTCCACGGAGGATAGAGTATTTTTTTCTCGCAGAAGCAAAATGAAAAGGGAGACGGCACTGAGAGAACGGAGCCACCAGCATCAGACAGCGGTATGGGTGATACCTGATATCACCAGTGTTGTCCCGGCCATGTCTTCCCCCACCACGACCCCGGCTATGTTTTACGGAATTTATGATTGAATGGACAAAGATTTTGATTTTATGTAACAACTTAAATGGCTAATGAAATTAGCATCGGAACTTTGAACGTTTGAAGACTCAGAAAGGCCGTGTTCAAATACTTGAGAGAAAGGAAACTAGATATCATCTGCCTACAAGAGGCATATATTACAGAAGATTTAGCTTCCCAAATTAAAAGGGAGTGCCATAGCGATTTTTTCACAGTGTAGTAACAACAAAAAGTAATGCCGGTTTCCTTACTCTTATAAGTAAAAACCGGCTACATTATGACGATATAGTTCTAACACATTCCACAAGCAGAATGTTAAGTTTACAAGTTAGTACGGAAGATAAACTACTACACACAGTTATCAACTGATATGTACCAAATACCACCGCAGAGAAAATAGCCTTTATTACACAGCTAACAGTAGTGCTACAAGATATAGAAACAGGTCATAATTGGGTAAACGGTGACAGTTTCAACATGAGTGATTTTATAGATACACACAGACAGTGACCTGTATTCTGACTTTTTTTTTATCACTTGCAGACAAGGAAACCTGACTGACATCGGAAAAGCTGGCAGTATTCACCAGTTTTTGACGGGGCTGCACAAGGAGTTTGGACCGATCGCCTCTTTCTGGTGGGCCAAACAGCAAGCCGTCAGCATTGCTTCCCCTGAATTGTTCAAACAACATCGCCATGTCTTTGATCGTCCAGGTACCTCTTTCTGTTATACCTACCCCCGTCCTCCCCGATCCCCCCCAACTCCCCCCCTCCCCCCCCCCCCCCCCCCCCCCCCCCCCCCCCCCCCCCCCCCCCGGCAAAAAAAACACAAAAACACACACACAAAAAAAAACACATACACACCCCTCCCAAAAAAGAAACAACAAAGGAAATTGATGATTTCTCTGCAGTTTTTAGGTCTTATTGTGTTGTTGCTCTGATGTGTGTACAAATAAGTCTTTTTTTATTTATTTATTTATTTATTTTTTTACAGCCGACGAATTGGTTAGAGATCATGCATTCGAAAAAAACATCTGAGACATATCACTGTAGAGTTTTTTGACCCGCAGCCAGATCCTATCCAGAGTGGATTATATTAAAGGTTCACAATGGGAAGACTGGAACCACACAGTCAAGTGTCATCCTTTTTACTGTTACGTCTGTGAGACCGTTACTCAGATTCTCCAACCAACATTGCAGCTGTCTGTTTATCTCGGCCCTGGTTGGCAGAATGTTATGTATGATGAAAAGAAGCATAGAGTGCAACAGTCACATTGATGGATATCATCAACATCCGATCATTATCCTTCTCATCAACCATCATAGAAAATGAACACATGTGGCATTTCATGCCCTACCTGGTGGACACACACACACACACACACACACACACACACACACACACACACACACACAGAGAGAGAGAGAGAGAGAGAGGCTGCTTTGAGTCAGATGAATTGGTAAATGTTGTTATTCACCTGCCATATTTAGTTTTTAATATATTGCATCCGAGAGCACTACCGTATTCAAATATCACACTATCATTCTGCATACAATGCACCAAGGTCGCAAAACTATATACATTTCTATTCTACCGGTTAGAATATATTCTCTGATTATCTTTATTTCATAATAAGACCAACAATGTTTAACTGAAGCATAAGAAGCCTGTCTTATTTCCGGAGACTAACATCGAGTGTCTGAGTGTCTATAACAGATTGTTTGACCCTATCCAGCGGAGCAGTTTCGCGTGTTTGAGCCTCTGTTTACTCGCCACGGCATTGACTACGCTAATGGAACTGAAGGGAAGTTAAGACGACAGACCTACGACAAAGTCTTCAGATACGAGAAATTGGATATGTACTACGACAACCTGCAAAAGGTGCACAGCTGAGTCCTTTAAAAAAAAAGAGAAAAAAAAGGAAAGGAAAAAACATTATTGAGAAGTCAAATTAAAGCTTTATGCTAAAAAATGACGGTTTAAACAAATGGAATTCACTGGAACAATTTCGTTGAGAAAAGCTCCTCATTAAAACAAATTTCTTTGTATCGGTAACAGTTTTCATCAGATTATGATCTCTCTCTCTGTCTCTCTCTTCTTCTTCTTCTCTCTCTTTGTAATAACTGTGTGTGTGTGTATGTGTGCGTGCGCGCGCGCGCGCGAGTGTGTGTGTGTGTGTGTGTGTTAAACTTTAACAAATTAATTTTCTCTGGAATACTTTGCCAATTCCAAATTTGATATAAATACAGCGAAAAAGAAATATTTACACTCAAACCAGTTATTGGTCGTAAGTCTTCCGGATTAAGCTGTTTTTCCGGATCATGAATTGTGCATTTCGTTCAGGCTCTGCATCCAGAAAACTTTATTGGTTTGTTCCGAATCAGTTGCCTTAATGTTTTTTTGGGATTAAAGACAGCATGGCATTATATATATATATATATATATATATATATACACGCTCCCTCTCTCTCTCTCTCTCTCTCTCTCTCTCTCTCTCTCTCTGTGTGTGTACGCGCGCGCGTCCGTGTGTGTGATTTTGTGTGTCTGTGAGCGTTTGAGTTCTGCAGGTTGCCGATGAGATTACCAACAAATGGGAGAAGGCTGAAGCAGATGACCACTTTCCCATTGGAGACCACATGTCCCTCTATGCTGTGAAAGCAGCTCTCATCGGCCTCTTGGGGGATACTTTTAAAGACAACAAAGAAGCCATGACGTTCAAACACAGCAGTGATGTGGTACGTCGGCTGGGTGTACTTTTTATAGGTACAATGCGTGTGTGCTGAGCACACAAACATACATCAGTGCGATTAATAGAGAAAGCACACACACACACACACACACACACACACACACACACACACACACAGATATACATATATATACATACATGCACGCACACACTATCTCTTCCACAGATGGAAAATCTGGTAGCTGGCTTCATATCCAGATTTGACCAAACGACACATCTAATGGTCACTAAATGTTCCAGTTGAGCCCTGCACCTAAAGAGCTATAAGAATAACAGGTTTTATGCTAAGTGACTGCACAAATCCAGGACGTTTCTCTCCTAGACGTGGAGAAACAATCAGGGTGCTAATGCTTAGGGCTGGCACAATTAACCCAGGTCATATGTGCTGCAGTAACTTCGCGCACTTTTATGGAACCTGTGAAGAATTTATCCCCAATAAAAGGTTGTAAAAATGATGCGGTTTGGCAGCTGTCAGAAATACACGCAGACCGAAAAAAACGAAAAGCCATTGTGTCACTGTGTGTGTGGTTCGTCCGTCGGGATCGACGAGGACCATCTAGTCATCCTGGGGGTGGGTGGGTTGGGCTCTGTGGGTGCGCAGATGACTGCTCAGGCCAATCCGCGCCCGGAAGGTTCTGACGCAGTGTGGACAGGGGATGGTGGCGGCTATCGGGGACTTGCTGGCACTGCTTTTCCTGGCCTGTCTGCGGTGCTCTGCTGCAGCGATTATGTTGGCCTCACAGGATTTGGCGCCTTTGTGGACAGCTGAACGCCACATTGGTCTGTCCATTGCATTCAGCCCCCAAGTGTCGTGGCTGATGTTGAAGGCCTTTAGAGAAGCTTTCAGAGTGTCTTTGAAGCGCTTCTTTTGGCCTCCATGGGAGCGCTTGCCATGTTGGAGTTCGCCGTACAGCAGTTTCTTGGGGAGTGGTTCAGCTTTTTGGCGCGGCGTTTGTAGACCGTCCATGATTCACATCCATAGAGCAGTGTGGTGAGAACTATGGCCTTGTATACTTTGAGCTTCGTCTCCAGGGTGATGCCTCTCCTGTTCTAGACGTTCTTATGGAGTCTGCCGAAGGCAGCGCTGGCTTTGGCGAGTCTGGCATTCACCTCGTCGTCGATGACAACTGTGCGAGAGAGTGTACTGCCCAGGTATGTGAACTTGTCCACCGCGTTCAGTCGTTGCCCGTTGATGAAGATGTTTGGTTGAACGTAAGGCTTTCCTCGAGCTGGCTGGTGCATCACCTCAGTCTTCTTTGTGCTGATTGTGAGGCCAAAGTTGTCACAGGCAGCAGAGAACTTGTCGACGCTGTGTTGCATGTCAGCTTCGGAGGCAGCGTTAAGAGCGCAGTCATCAGCAAACAGGAAGTCGTTGACGGTGTCTGTCCTCACCTTGGTTTTTGCTTGAAGCCTCCTGAGGTTGAAGAGTGAGCCATCTGTGTGGTACCTGATGCCAATGCCTACGTCAGCGTCTCTGAAGGCATCTGTCAGCATGGCTGAAAACATGAGACTGAACAGGGTGGGGGCAAGAACACACCCTTGCTTGACTCCGTTGGAGACAGGGAATGGTTCTGAAGTCTCTCCGTTGTCTTGGACTCGGGCCAGCATCCCATCGTGTAGTTGCCGTATGATGGTGATGAACTTTCTGGGACATCCGTACTTCGCCATGATTCTCCAAAGGCCATCTCTGCTAACAGTATCAAAGGCCTTGGTCAGATCGACATAGGTGGAGTAAAGGTCGGCGTTCTGTTCCTGACACTTCTCCTGGAGCTGCCTGGCAGCAAACACCATGTCGATAGTCCCGCGTTCTTTCCGGCTCTCTGGTAGGAGGCCTTGCTAAAGGTGCACTATGAGACGGTTGAGTAGCACTCTGGCCAGAGTCTTGCCTGCGACGGACAGCAGGGATATTCCACGATGGTTGTCACAGGCCTGACGATTTCCTTTGCGCTTGTACAGGTGTATGATGGAAGCGTCTTTGAAGTCCTGTGGAACTGCCTCATGCTGCCAGATGAGCTGGAACAGCTGATGAAGCTTCTCAGTCAGCGCCATACCACCTTCTTTGTAGACCTCAGCTGGAATGGAGTCTGAGCCAGGTGCTTTACCATTGGATAGCAGACAGATAGCTTTCTAGGTCTCCTCCAAGGTTGGAATGGCGTCCAACGACTCACTGACTGGCACCTGGGGGAGTCGGTCGATGGCTTCATCATTGATGGTGGAAGGGCGGTTCAGTACGCTGTCAAAGTGTTCAGCCCATCTCTTAAGGATCCCGTCCTTGTCAGTGATTAGGGTAGAACCATCAGCACTGAGGAGTGGAGCAGATCCGGTGGTGGGACCGTAGACTTCTTTTAGGCCGTTATAGAAGTTCTTCATGTGGTTCCTGTCTGCAAAGCCCTGGATCTCATCAGCTTTGTTGCTCAACCAGGAATCCTGCATCTGCCGCAGCTTCCGCTGGATGGTGCTGCGTGCGCTCTTCAGTATATCTTTCTTTGACTGTGACTTGGGATCTTCAGTGTGGGCTCTGTAGGCTTGGCGTTTGTCTTCCAGCAGCTGCTTGATCTCAGTGCAGTTCTCATCAAACCAGTCTTTGTGCTTCCTGGCAGAAGGCCCAAGGCACTCCATGGCAGTGTTGTACACCGTCTCATGCAGTGCGCCCCATGCTACCTCCACATTCTGGTTGTCCAGCACGGTGGACTCAAGGCGTTCCTCCAGGGTGTCAGCAAAGCTCTGCTTGATGTTACCTAGCTCCAGCTTATTGACATTCAGGCGTTTGGGTGCTTTCATGCCCTGAGGCCGTCTCTTGGGCTGAATGCGGAGGTTGAATTTGGAGACGATAAGGCGGTGGTCTGTCCAGCACTCAGCGCCGCACATGGCCCTCGTGACTCGTACGTCCTGCCTGTCCCTCTTCCTGACAATGACAAAGTCGATGAGATGCCAATGCCCAGAGCGAGGATGCATCCATGACGTCCTGTTACGGGTAGGGAGGCAGAAGACGGTGTTTGTGATAAGAAGGTTGTGCTCGGCACATGCTGTTACAGTTACCAACCCCATGCTTCCCAGTCACGCCTTCCCAGGAGGTGTTGTCACAGCCAACTGTCGCGTTAAAGTCACCAAGAATGATGAGCTTGTCTGCGTTGGGAACAGTGGTGATGACAGCGTTCAGGTCCTCGTAGAACTTGTCCTTGATCTCATCCGGGTTGGTCATGGTGGGCGCGTAGGCGCTGACAATAGTGGTAAACTTCTTCCCGTTGCATAAAGGAAGTTTCATCGTCATCAGGCGATCGTTCACTCCTTTCGGGGGGCCAGCCAGCTTGCCAACAAGGGTTGTCTTCACTGCAAAGCCAACCCCAGCCACACGTCTCTCTTCAGGTCCGCGACCACTCCAAAAGAAGGTGTAGCCTGCGCGTTCTTTAATTTAACGTCTTTTCGCTATAAGTGATATTAGACGAGGGAAGGAAAAAAATCGAGTGGGAGGAGGGGGGGGGGGGAATTACTGTGTACGCATACGAGTAAGTGAAAGTGTGTGTGTGTGTGTGTGTGTGTGTGTGTGTGTGTGTGTGTGTGTGTGTGTGTGTGTGTGTGTGTGAAAATTACTGATTTAAGTTTTGTTTAAAAAACAAAACAAAAAAAAAACACAATGCCTCGCTCACAGAGTTCGCCTTCTTCTGCCAGTCTGGTCTCACTTAAGGCAGCGATGTCGATGTTGTACCTGGCTAGTTCACTCGCAATGAGTGCTGTGCGTCTCTGTGGTATGTCCGAGTCGCCTCTGTCCAGAAGCGTACGCACGTTCCATGTGGCAATGGTCAATGGGGTGCTCCTTGTTTTCTTCTTTCTTTCCTTTGTGTGTCGACCGCTTGAGTAGGGTCCCCGTCAGCCGCGGTATGGTGACTAGAGTGGTGTGGAGCAGGCAATGTTTAGGGCACCATGGAGGTGAGCAGTGCTGTCCTGAAGAGGGCTGATCAGTCGCTCAGGGGGCTGCCGATCTCCACCGCTGTTCCAGTCAGTGAAAAACGACCCTATGGCCTGAGCCGCCTGTGTGCAGGTCCGCGGCTACGACTGCCAGTGTACCCACACCTGTCGCTTCGTCGCTCGCCTGTCGCCACAGGGCTTGGGGAAAATGATGGTATGGGATGAAGGATGACTGATGACTTGCGCGATGACTTTGTTTATAGTGAGGAGGAGTTGCGCACCGTCAACCTCACTCTCTTGTCCGAGACCGTCTGTATCCAGTGGCAAGACGAGGTCAAGACGACTGGAGATGGAAACGGATGCAGTGGATGACCAGGATGTCCTATGTGCCTCATCCTGCCCTCAGCACTGCACAGTGCTCTGCTGCAACCGCCGTCCTCTCCGTTGAACCATGAAGGTTTCTTCCGCAGACTCCGCCGGATCCAATCTTCACCTGCTTGGGTAGACAAGCCCTAACTCACCGAGGGTTTGACACCCGTCGGCTAACCTTACCTAGTTTAGGCAGCCTGTCAAAGCCGTTGCCCGGGGGTTGGGCGCTGCCGCATGCTAGCAGCTTCTAGGACCCATAAGTGAGAGCTGGGTGCCGGTGGGGACCAATAGAGGACGAGCCACTCCCGGAAGAGCGTGACAAGCCCCCCCCCCCCCCCCCCCCCCTCCCGTGCACCCCCTAACCTCTTGTGTCACTGTACACATAGTCTGTACTCGGGAAGAACAATCAAAATATCACTCAAAGGAAATCACCTATAGGAATATATTCTGTTAAAATAAGATAGTACCTTTCAATACAATTCATATGAGCATTATATTTCTTTCACAATACAATTGAGATTCTTTTTTTTGCTTTAATTCACAAGTCAATACTTCAAGCTCTTGTTAAAATTGCAAACGTGATCAGAAATTATGATAGAAATAAGCCACTAAATTCACCTCCTTTAAGTTTGGGGTGCTGAGGTTACTTTCAGCTGGATACCATCTCATTTTTCATTTCATTACATGAGAAGATTGACACTGTCGCGAAAAGAGGTGCAAAGACCTCATCAGAGCGAAACTACATACATCTTTATCTGTCTCCACAAGAATAATGTTCTCTTGGTGACACGTCTGCTTGGGACAATTTCAAACATAACCTTGAAAAATCCTAAAGCATTGACACAAAGTTTGACATTAACACGATAAACAGTCAGTTCAGTATTAATAAGACAATACAGACCATAATGTACAGATGGAAAATTGATGCCTTCAAAAGAAAATCTGTCTGCCGATGCAGAGAGAAAGTAACAAATATCCATGTTCTTTCTTTTGTTAAGATAAAAGTTTATTCGTCAGCTACAAAAACTAACTCTTCATCCTTAACTTTCGAATTTGTTGTCAGTTCATCAAAATGTCGTATAGCCATCTACCTGTAAGTATACTGGAACTGGACTGTATTTGTTGTATTTGTCAGTTGATTTTATGGTTTGTCAATTCCATTCTGCTACTTTGTTTCTGTCACCCAAAGTTCCTTGTCCATTCGAAATTTCTCTACATACTATCTGTATACGGAACAAGCACATTCTAGCGCACACAAACACACACACACACACACACACACACACACACACACACACACACACACACACACACACTTCTTTCCTATCAAAATCATTTTAGTGAATAAGCGTTAAATTAATGACCAACAATACAAATCAGGTGAATATAATATGATGAGGATACCCGCTTTAACTATCAGTCATGACTACATTTCAGGTGTGGGACATCATGGACAAGCCACTGGAAGATCCCGTGTTGACCACAGGCAACAGCCCCACGGCACAGGAATTCCAGAAAGGTGGGTGAAACCACTTAGTCACGTGATGAATTGCTCGTTGTGGTGAAAACAATATAAAGGAGTTATAATGATAGAAACCCGGATTATGTCACATTACGCTCATTCTTCACAACTCAATCATTGAAAAAATATTTGGAGATGAGAGCATTTTAAGGGAAAAGAAATCTTGTTAGCATATGATACAAATATTTTGAATTGTTTTGGATTCCGCTGTTTTAACTGAAAGAAAACATAACCACTATCACAGCCCACAGAACTAATGATACAAACAGCAATGCAATCGGCACTTGCAACAATGATACACCATTTGTGTTATGAATAACATCTTGATAACTGTATTTTAGCGTTATGGCACGTTCCAGTAGTATCACATTCACTGAATTTGGTCATTTGTTCTTATTCATGATTGAATGATATGATTGTCATTCCTTTCTTGGATTAAGTACATATCGCAAGTGAGTCTTGAAAGTTTTGCCTCTCTTGTCTTTAATTGTATTTATATTTCCAGTATTCACCTTTGTTTCCGTCCTCCATCTACCATGTTTTCCCCAACCCCTCTCTCCCTTCTACCATATAAATGATAGCATTCAAATGTGAAAGTTAATACTTTAATAGATTGTCTATATAATTACTAGTATATGTGACAGGACATTAAACGAAAATCTTCCTCCTCCTCCTCCACACAATTGAGCTAAATGTCATCAGCTTCATTTATGTATTTGTTTGTAGTTGCATTGCTTAATTTTCCGGGACAATAATAATATGATGATAATAATAATAATAATAATAATAATAATAATAATAATATGTCACTAATAACTTTATTGGTGTCTTTATCCCATTATCCAATCTGAGGGGGGTTATTGTAAAAGAAAGCATAAACTGCATCCCTGTCAGGAAATACCGATTCAAAATGGATCAAACAACATCTTCGTTATCATCACCATTTGCATTGGTCATCATAAGTTAAGTAGCCTACTTTAAATACTTGTGAGCCTTCATGCTCTGCTGCCTTGGTAACTTCAGTTTCGAGCTCTCTTGGAGAAATCCTGTCAAAGTCTACAGTGTCGATAGTTTCGTGGGGACCATTGTTAGAGGCACGACGTGACGGTTTTGGTCCAGAAAATGGGAACTAGGTGTGGTGATGACGTGAGATAAGGTGTGGATTGCTAACTCCTTCTGGCTCTGTGACTCAGCAAGTTTCTTATCAGTAGAACACCTGAGTCATTCGTTGAAGGTACGTAACACACATGGCCGCAGTTTTGTCTTCCTGGGTCAATTCGTAGCTTGTAATAATCTTTAATGGTGCTTTTCTCAACTACCACTTGAACGTTGTTGGGTTTGTCCAGTTTTCAGTGCACAATCACACTTAATTCAAGATATGAAAGTATCATCTGTAGCAGATAGCATTTTTTTTTCAGTCACCCCGGTTCTTCTCTTTAACCCTCACACTGAACAACCCACTGTCCTACACTGTGTGCAGCCCTGACCACCTTGAGGGACATTGTTGCGCGTGCCATGAAGGAGAGGGAGAAACATGGGGGGGAGAGTCGTGACTTCCTGTTGATTGACGCCATCATTGGCTATCACCCTGACAACAAGGAGCGACAATTTGGAGATGCCATCACCTACCTGGTTGGAGGTTTTCATACGACCGCCAACTGTGAGTGGAAGCTGAAGTGGTTCCTTTGATTCTCGCGGTTTGAATTCTTTTGCCAGTGAACATACAAACTGGTATACATAGAGTCCGTGAGAGTGTAGGTTCGAATTCCGCTCTCGCCCTTTCTCCCAAGTTTGACTGGAAAATCGAACTGAGCGTCTAGTCATTCTTATGAGACAATAAACAGAAGTCCCGTGTGCAGCACGCACTTGGCGCACTGAAAAAAGAACCCATGGCAACGAAAGTATTGTCCTCTGGCAAAATTATGTAGAAGAAATCCAGTCTGAAAGGCACACAAATACATACATGCATGAACTAAGACCTGACAAAGCGCGTTGGATTATGCTGATGGTCAGGCATCTGCCTCGCAGATATGGTGTAGCGTATATGGATTTGTCCGAACGCAGTGAATGAGCCTCCTTGAGAAACTGAAACAGAAGCTAACATACATGCGTTCACATTATCTGACACACACAGACACACACACACGCGCGCATGCGCACGCACATGCTAGCACATGTACACATACACACACGCGCGCGCACACATACACACACACGCACAGAGTCGCATGTACAAAGCTACAGCCGGTAATAACAGAAACAGTGTATTTACTTTTCGTCTTTTTGAGTGATAAACAAAATATTGACAAGTGTAAACTTGCGATATTTGTGTGCATTAACTGTGCATTCACTATCCTTTGTATGCGGTGTTGTGTATGAACTTATGTTCTTTGCGTGCAGTTATTATGTAATTGTTATGTGCATCATATTGTGCCTTAATCAGTCATGCACAAACAACTGACAGGAAGGAAGTATTCCTCATTGTTGCCGTGTTTTCTTGCAATGCTGATTTAGTTTGTATCTCACTGTTATACGGTATGTCTGAAATATCATTTATGTACTGAAACCATACCTGAGAGACAGTACGTGTTCATTATTGTCGCTGTGGTGACTTGCAGTTCTGACCTGGTGTATCTACTTCCTGTGTCTGCATGAGGAATGCCAGGAGAGGCTGTATCAGGAGATTGTGGACGTTCTGGGCACCAAGGATCCTCTCACACATCAGTCCTTTGGAAAACTGAAGTGGGTTCCAGTTATTTCACTTATCCCTTTTTCCCAGCCCTCAGGAAGCAATTTGTTCATATCTATTTTCTTTGGGTGCTCTCTACGATTCTTTATTATCATACATTTTCGGATTAGCATGTAGATTTCAATACAGCATGTTTTTTGTTTTCATTACACCTCTCTGTGTCAGATAGAGGGGAAAAAATCATATAACTGAAATGCCTAGGTCAGTATGTCTTTTGACCTGTACATGGTCTCATAAAGCTTTTCTATTTTGTATAGAAGGAAGAAAGATGTCAAGAGATGTGATATAAAGAGCAGATCATATGGAATGTGGATGTTGAATTTTGTCAAACAGATAAAGAAGCTTGGATTATTAGCAGCTTGGCTCCTTGGAGTGCAGTTATGCAATACCTGTACCAATTATTAGGAACACAGTAATAATTGTTGGTGCTGCTGGACTCTTGGAAACAAGATTTTGTCGCGTATGTTCATTTAGAAAAGCCATTGCCAGGGACGTAAAATGACAAAGCAGCTGCAGTACAGAGCTCGTACAGACAGGACGCTCCAAACTTTCAGTTGTTCTTGCATTGTCCCTTTATTGTTCCTTTTCTTAGACATTTGAAAAGAAGCAATGTAACCCGTTCCTTGATTACAAATGCATCAGTTATATAAAGAAGAAGATCTAAAAAATGTCCTCGCCCTCTCCATCCAGGTACCTACGCCACGTGCTGGACGAGACGTTGCGATGTGCCGTGTTGACACCCTGGGCAGCCCGCTATTCTGATGAAGACATAGAGCTGGGAGGTCACAAGATCATTGCTGAGGTGTGTCACATTGTGTTAATGAAGAAACAGAGGTGGGCGGTCACATAAGATATGCTGTCATTAGTGCCGCTTTTTGTTTTCTCTGTTGTTGAAGTCATTATGGAGGGTGTGCAGACCCGCTTTCGTCGGATTTTCGTCGGGGTTCCCCGATTATTTTTAGCGCATGCGCGTCTCCATTTCATTTTGTTTGTCACCGAAAGGTCATCGTCGTGAAAATCGCTGTTTTGACAAAAGGATTTTGAACTTTTTCAGGTTTCAGGTTTATAAAATATATTTGGTTTTGTAACTACACCCATCATTTGGTTCAGTCTTCTGTGTTTACTTTGATCGTGTATCTAATAATATATATGCCATTGCGTATTCGAACTGATCTATTTATAATATCTGCTGAAACGTCTGAACAAAAGCAGTGCAAACTCAGAGAACCCAGTTACTGCGGTTGGCTACCCATGTCGCCATATGACCTTCTTCTTGCTCTGCGAGTGACGGAAATTCCACCGCGAAAGCAGGCTCCACAACCTCCTAATTGTGCCATATTTTCAATCTCAGTTTTTTTGGTTGTAGTTCATCGTTCGTTTTTTGGTATATATATATATTTTTTTTTCTCGTGGGAAGAGGGTGGAATAGAATCTGGTCTTTGCATGCATTCATAAGGACTGGTAGAATGTCTTCTGGCAGATTCTGATGCTCTGGTGCTGAAAGAGATACCGAGGTTTTCAGAGTGAGGCCTTAATGGCCTTGTGCATATTATAACCATTCTTTTGTTTTGAAAGTATAGGTTTTAATTAGTTCCCAAGTCTGTGTGAATAATGACTTGAAGAATTAAGAGATGTCTGACAAATCCGAAACAATTTCACAGTTGAATTTCGCCTTTTTTGACTCGCTTGTGTAAACGAACTTTTTTGACTCTGTAAACGAAATGAGTCCATGTTATAACCTGGTGTTCGGTTGTGTGTGTGTGTGTGTGTGTGTGTGTGTGTGTGTGTGTGTGTGTGGACACTTTAAATTTGCCATTTTCTCTGGAAATACTTTGTCTGTCAATGCCAAGTTTGGCTTAAACATAGTAGGAAAATGTCTTTACAGTCATACGAATGATTGGTTGTAAGTCTTCTGAATTTAGTCGTATATCTGGATCATTAACGGTTTATTTCGTTGATGCGCGGTCCGGATCCCAAAACACTCTATTACCGCTTCCGAGTTGCCGTAACGTAGGCAGTGTTTGGTAAGAAGAGGGCATTACTTCGTTTTTCATGTTCGCAATTAAAAGAAATATAAATTCTGGACAGAACACACAGAGCGACACAAACTACACCATGGACGTGTTTACTGCATGTGAATGTTCTGAAGTGGACATTGAAGACATTGGGTTAACTAGAATGATAATAAAAGAAAAAAATTGAACCGACTGTTTCAATGAATTTCAGTCAGCCTTGTCCAGACTGGTCTGTGCAGATCTTGACAAAACAGATGCATGGTGCAGTGTTCTGAGGCGATGGCAACGTCTCCTTTACCGCCAAATTAAAAGAATTTCTTGATTAATCTGTCTTTAAAAAAGGACACACAAAAAACTTGATTTGAACGGTGTTATTCCCTCTAATGCAATATTATCTTCATTGCGCTAAAAACAACAACATAGCTTTAGACATTAGATTTGGTAGAATGACGTCAGATGTACCGCAGCGGTGTCAAGAAGTCTAGTTGCTTCCGAAATGAACATGTATGGTTCGATCCTGCTGGCATGCCTTTTTCTCTTATATCCCAAGCTTTTATCACCATGTTCCAGACCCCAGTGATCCATGCCCTTGGTGTGGTCTTGATGGATGAACACATCTGGCCAAACCCCACGACGTGAGTGGTTACTGCCTGCTGCTTTCGTTTGTATGTTTGTAATGGACAAACTCTTCCTGGGCATTTTCATGAACAGCATACTGAAGAAATGACCTGGAGGAGGTGGCTAGAACTTTATATGGACACAGTGTCAAAACGATGTGGATATGTGTGTGTGTGTGTGTGTGTGTGTGTGTGTGTGTGTTGTTGTTGTTGTTGTTGATGCTGTTATTATTGTTGTCGTTGTTGTTGGGCAGTACTTCAAACTCAGACACGAATAATTGGTGTGTGTGTGTGTGTGTGTGTGTGTGTGTGTGTGTGTGTGTGAATTCAGATATCAGGCAGCTTGTTGATTGTTGGTGATGGTCAAGCCATCTTATTCTCAGAGTGTGAGAAGCGGATGCAGGTTATGACTCTCATTTCCAAATCCGCGTTGTCCAGTGACATCTGACAAGAGGTTGCGAGTCACAGCCCACATTAGTGTTAAAGTGACCTAGCCAGACATGTCTGTCTTCATTTGAAATGGCAGAAAGTTGCAGAGTTCCTGATAAATCACACACACCCCTCCCCTCTCACACCCATTCACACCCATCCCTTTTCATGGACATAGCTTATACAGGATTGAACATGTGTTTAATCTGAATGAGAATTATTTTTTTAAATGTGGGAGCATGGCATTGTGTTGTTCTGTGGAAGAAGTGCATGTGCTCCGTTAGATGTGTGGCCTCTTTATTAGCAGACGTGTTAACAATTATTTATCTTTTAGAGATTGTACACTATCATGGCATCTTGTACCTGAGGGCCATGAAAGTAGTCGCAGACTCTCATAAGAGTCAGATGGCATTCTCAATCTGGAGATAGTCTGATCATCGTCAGGAGGTCGTTGACACCTCTTGGCGGGGCACCCAGGTTTTTGATGAAGATGACACAAATGGCTTGACTTCGTTCCTGCCGTCTGCTTCAGTTTTTTTAGCCTGTTATCAGCTGGACGTGCTTAGCTGACCTGAGCAAGAAATTTAATATCAATGTTGTTCCTCTGATACTGGTGTCTCTGAAGGACTGTTCTTCACTCAAGCTTTTGAAAATACTGCCCATATGCGTTATGATGCTTCAGGCTCCAAGACCTAATGTATTATGTTTTGCTTGCTCTCCTGACTTTTGACTCTGATTGCAGAATACGAGTTAGCTGTGGTATACTGTCAGGGCTGCATCTTCGTCATCTTTGCTATTGTAGTTTTAAGCACAATATATGCTCAGTAACACCAGCTGTAACAATTAGTAATAAGTATTATCGTTTGAAACTATTTGTCTTTTTTAACTGTCATTCAAACGACATTAATTTTATCATTAGCATTATTAGCATTTTTGTTGTACTTTTAAGCATTTGATTTTTGCCAACAGATTTGACCCCGATCGTTTTTCGGAAGAGAGAAGCAAAGGCAGACCAACACTGGCCTTTTCTCCATTCGGATTTGGGGGAGGCCGACAGTGTCCTGGCTATCGCTTTGCCTACGTGGAGGCTGCCATCATGATGGTCCCCGCCCTTCAGAAGTTCAGGTTCATGCTGGTTCCTGGACAAGACGTCAAGCCCGTCTTCGGTCTGATCACTCACCCCAAGGAGGAGATATGGATCAAAGTGGCCAGGAGGGTGTAACGTCAGCATGGTGTGATTCATGACGAATCAGTGTTTTCATATTTTCCTGTTCTTTTCAGTCTGCAGAATTTACGAAACATTCTGGAGTAGTGAACTGAGGGGAGAAGACCGAGATTTGAAGATGCTAAAAAACCAACTAAAAAACAAAAACAACAACAAAAACAACAACAACAAACAAACAAACCAAGCAAAAAACTACACACAAAAAACACACACAATGATGCATTCATGATTACCAGACGGTTTACTTAGTTGCTTCCATCATTCAGAAAATATGTCCAAATTACAATGCAAAAAGGTGGTTTCAATAACGAGCCAAGTGGAGACAATATATGGAAAAGTCACAGAAACTGACAGGCAAACGTGGTCTTTTTCTTTGAATACAACAAGGACAAACTCTTTGTTACCTACAACTGATTTTGCTGTCTAATTGCAGTGAACTTGTCAGCTCTACTTACACATGCAGACATTTCTGTACATTGTGGGTGTGGGGAGAGGGAACATAGGATGACTGTGACAACACAGTGGAAAGGTTTGCCATTTTTCAGCCAGAGTCGAAAATTAAATACAGCTGAACCTGTCATTCTTAATGCTGTATATTCAGTGTTTTCCATTCAGTACTGAAGTTCAAGAACTCACTGTACTTTACTTTCTCCATTTCATTCGTGTCATATGTACAGATACATGCTATTCTCAATCCTCCTTTGTCAATGGCAAAAGATTTGTTCGCGCTTAATTCGTCATATTTATTGCTATGTTGCTCCTAGTTTGTCACTGTCTTGAAGTAATAGCATAAAAATACTCTTTTAATAGAGTCATATAATTATGTATCATTATAGCCATGCGTATCCGAACCCTGTAGCCGCCACATCACAGAAATATGCCCTTCTTCCTGATCATGCAGATTGTTGTGTAGCTGTATGTATGGAATAGTAGGCTTCAGAATTGTCTCCAGCCTTGACATTAGTTGAGATGGCAGTGGAGTAGGATAGATTTTGTACTTTTTCATTTTACGCTTTTACCCACTTTTCCCTTTTCCATTTTTGTCTCTGATGTTGGGATTTCCTCGTGGGAATGACTCATCAGTATTCACCGTGAAGCAGGAGTCCTCTGGTTTCATGATGCTCCTGGTTATATCTTGTCCCTTTATCAAAGAAGGCAATCTATTTTAATTTCCTGTCCAGAGTGACCACATCAGTCAAGAACACATATCTGTTGTAAAAAGTTGGGAGAGTCATTTTCTTTGCAAATACATGTCAATTACCATGTCTCTGAGAATAAAAAAAGAAATGGAACTACCTCAGAAAAATTCTGGCTTGCTTAAGTCGAACACATGAAAATACTGCTAAGCATAAAAAAACTACTCCCACATCGAATTTGACCTCCAACAATTTGTTACAGGAATACGACAAATTTTCATCAAAACCAGTGGTTAATTCATTTATAAACTCAAATACAGTTTGTTCGAAAAAATCAGTCAAGTTTGTTTAATTATCAAAGGATAAAGAGAACCACTGCCCCTTTAAAAAGTCACAGTTCAATGAAGGGTGTTGACGATGTTCTATAGATTTCTCACAGAAAAGACTAGGTCGTTCACCATGTCCTGGAGAATGTTGTTCGACGCTCTGCGTTGTATCTTGATGACTGCGCAACATGACGATCCAGCAAAGGATTCCCTCTCACTGTCCTGTGCTGGCTGACTCCCTGGCGAAGGAGGGCACTACAAGAGAGCAGGTGGATATGTCCACCAGCTACTCTGAAGCAAAGACAATCATCAAGGGCAAGCAACAGAAGGAGAAGATGCAACGGCATTCACTCCACAGAAGGGCAGGCCACAAGAACCTAAACCATCACTTATATACTAAATTCCACATTGGCCACTCAGCACGGTACCCCAGTGGTACTGGCAGCCAGACAACAGAACGTATGCTTCAGTCCTGCCCCGTCCATGAGGTGCTCAGAAAGAGGGACTGGTCTGACCCAACTCCAGTGGCACTGAAGTCTGCGGCTGGCTGGAGGTACTGCAGCGTACAGCTGCCTTCGTCGCACAGACTGGGGTGTCCTTCTGACGAACGAGAAGAAGAAGAAGGATTAAATCAGGTGACAAGGGTGGCCAGGTAAACAAGAAGGTTGACCTGGTCAGTCTGCAAGGAATTATCTTGTCAGCTTAGCATGATAGGCAGGAGCATTGTCCTGCATGAGGGCCAGGGAACCGTACTGCTGGAGAAATGGAGGCAGTTGGGGTTCAATACCCCGTCTATGTAACGAGCGGCTGTCATTTTGCCTCAGATGGAGACACTCTGCCTCATGCACACACATAGGGGGTGGTGTCTTTCCCCACACCTTCCATGCACTCCTCGTGTCCATCATGACGTTCCAGCAGGAAGCGTGACTTGTCTTAGAACAAAACCTGAGGTCACTGGTGATGTGTCCATCCTTGGTGTGACCAGCCCTCTGATTTCGTACATGGATGCACTGTGGCTACAGCTGTGTGCAACGTACGTATCGACACACCTTCATATCATTAGCCGAGTGTCTCCAAAGAGCGTGGTCACTTATTCTGTGTCATCCAGGCAGTTTCAGTTTCTTGATGCGGCGTCACTGCGTTCGAAACTAATCCACATACGCTACACCACATCTGCTGGGTAGATGCCTGACGGCAACAGAACCCAACGTGCTAGTCAGGCCTTAAAGCCATGAATATATATTTGCATAAATCAAGGTGGATTTCATCTGCAGAATTTTGCAAAAGGACAACATTTTTGTTTTTACCACGGGTTCTTTTTCAGTGCGGCAAGTGCCTGCTGCACACGGGACTTCGGTATACCGTCTCGTGCGAATGACTGTAGTGTCAGTTTGATTTTCTAGTCAAACTTGGATGAAAGGGCGAGAGCGGGTACCGAACCCAGACCCTCACAAACTTTGTTTAGACACATGAGCGTCTTAACCATTCTGCCACCTTCATACACAAGGCAGTGCTTCATTTGTTCTTTGGGCAGTTTGAAAATGATTCCTCTGATATCTTACTTTGACGAGACTGACATGAACAGCGGATTTTAACAACCCAACACCCACCAGAACGAAGTAAAGCTTGAGTGCTCCCAGTTGTAAAGTGGTAGCATGTTGATGATGCGCCACTGGACACCGAAGCAGTTCGCAACTTCAGATATGGGTATACCAGTCTACAGGTGACTGATAGCTTGGTTCTGTTCATTTTCTGTAAGGTATGGCATGGCAAAGTGGACAGGGAAGCATTCAAATTATATTATGCATTTTCATTTCCCTTTCCATTGTACATCAACACTTATATATATATATATATATATATATATATATATATATATATATATATATATATATATATATATATATATATTGTATAATGAGAAATTTATAAAATTGTTTCTTATTCGAAAAATAGTCATTTATATCAGCCTGTTAGGCTGAATGTGTTTAATGAGACAAATATGTTTATCGCCAACTTAAATCAAAAAGCCTAGCTTTCAACTATTCAAATAAAAACAGCTACAATGATGATCTGAAATCTGTGTGTGTGTGTGTTGATGAAGGAGAGGATGCAGTTGAACAGTCAGTCCTAAGGAGTGTCACACACAAACACACGCGCACACACAAACACCCGCGCACAAACACACACACACACACACACACACACACATGCATGCTCATGTACTATGCATGCCTGTACACACTGGTTCAAACAAGCTGTGCACCAATACATTCATGTGACATTCTACACATTAGCTGAGGTGGACATCCTGAATTTCGACGTTGCAGGTAGCATGAGAACTTACTGGCAGATGGATAAAAGCACTGTGACATGTTTTTTTTTTTATACAACCACACATCCCAGCTCTACATCAGTTATGTTTATCACCAGCACAACCACTCACACTATTATTTCTTGCAATACTCAGCGTTACATAGATACTGCTATTATTATCATTATTATTATTGTTTTTATTATCATTATTACTATTGAATTGTTACATCCAGTTCTCTTTTCACTCTTTCTCCACAGTGAATGGTTAAAGCTTTGGACTTTCAATCTGAGGGTCCCGGGTTCGAATCTCGGTGACAGTGCCTGTTGGGTAAAGGGTGGAGATTTTTCCGATCTCCCAGGTCAACACATGTGCAGACCTGCTAGTGCCTGAACCCCCTTCGTGTGTATACGCACGTTAATGGTCGTGTAATCCATGTCAGCGTTCGGTGGGTTATGGAAATAAGAACATACACGGCATGAACATCCTCGAAAACGGAGTATGGTTGCCTACATGGCGGGGTAAATAAACAAAACAGTCGTACACGTAAAATGTTACATGTCAGTCTGAATGTGTATGTGTTCGTGCCTGAAATCGGATTAAATGACAAAGGGAACGAATGATGAGCACCCAGTGGCAGCCGTCAGTAGGCTTTACCCAGGTAGGCAGCCTGTTGTGCAAATGACCTCGTGTTTGTAAAGCACTTAGAGCTTGGTCTCCGATCGAGAATAGGTGCTATATAAGTATCAATATCAATAAATCAATCACTCAAAAAACAAGTCACGTAGTGCCCCACGTATCCAAGAGAAACAACTCGTCAAATTCCCCAAGGCTGGGTATCAGTTACTGATAAACTGTTGTCCTTTGGGTTGCGTTGTTTGCGCTGGGAGTCAAATCACCTTCACCCAAACTGTTTGTGTACTGTTATCATGTATTTGAATTTCCAATCCTAATTTATCTCTCTCTTTGTGAGCGTGAGCTCAGCATTGTGTATGTGTGTTATTTGTATGCATGTGTGTATGTGTGCGTCTCTCTCTCTCTCTCTCTCTCTCTCTCTGTGTGTGTGTGTCTGTGTGTGTGTGTGTGTGTGTGTGTGTGAACATTTTTATTTCTCAAGCAGCCACTGAAAAAGCAATCAACACAGGCTGTATTCTCACATAAAATATCTCATATGCACAGTTTCTGTGCAAAACACATTTTGAATAAATTTCAGTCTACAATGCCATTTAACATCAAAGTGTTTCTCAATGCTTTTGTAAAACATCGTCATAATGTCACAGACACCGTCACTGCCAACAGGGCATAAGACAAGTACAAGTAATTAACTTGCTGCCCTAGGTCAGTCTGTTTCCCTCCTGAACATGTTTCAGGATCTATGGGTTGAAAAGAAGAACGATGCATGCACCCCAGGTTTTATTATTCCTTTCCAATATATGCTGTGTGTACTGATCATACATTTGAGCCTTCCCAGCTGGTTAAACAATACTAAATCTGGGCTTTGTCTTTGTGGTTTGTATACTTGTACTGACACATACATTGACTGCCTTGCTCCGATTTACCTATCCTTTGAAAAGCCACACTGGAACACAGTTCAGACAAATGCAATACGTGAGGAGAGTGGATGGGAGTCGGGAAAGTAGGGGAGGGGGTTGGATACAGGGTGTGATCAAAGACCACATCATTATAAATCTATCCCAGTCCTAGACACTGAGGCATCCTAAAATCACCACCTGTGTGTAAGAGGGCGGTGGATGAACAGAGGAGAACATGCGCGAAGTGATGCGGTCCAGTTACAGTTCGGTTTAGCATAATGCTCTCAGCGTTGCGACACACACAGAGACCCGGCAAACATAGACCAAAGAGAGAGGACTGGGGTGGAGGGAGAGGGGGCAGGGGGTCAGCCTGACATCAAAAGAAAGATGAGACTGTCAGGGAGAAGAATGAAGGGGTGGTGGAGGGAGGAAGGAAGGGGGAGGAGGGGGAAGTAGGAGGGAAGGGGTCAGTGTGATATGCAGGTGGCCCTTTACAACCGGCACACTGCACACTAACACAGCCACAGCTGAAACCTTATATCTGGGCTGTGGAGAAAGATTTTGATCAAGGCAGTTGTATCAGATGTGTGTGTGTGTGTGTGTGTGTGTGTGTTTAAACCTTACGTGTTCGTGACTGGAACCTCCAAAATTCACGGTTTTCTTCATTGTGTAAGGACATATTACCTCATGATTTAAACAAATGTGTTCCTGTTTAGCAGGGAATTGCATGCTGGTTGTGTTGCGATAACCCACTGTATTGAAAGGGGAGAGGTGGGGAGCGGGGAACGAAATATAAAGCGCTTTGAGCAGTGTTTCTGGAGAAACGCGCTGTATAAATGTCATTTATTATCATTATTATTATCATGTTATTATTATTATACTAGATACCTAAAGGAGATGATAGGCAGACTCAGACATACACACATATTCCGTCTGCAGCTGATAAAAAGCATTTTGAGACGTACTGGTTTGCCCAGCCATTCCTCATTCCAGTGTGAAAGGGCACCATGCATCGCTTCTGTGGGTGGCTCTGTGTCTATATTGTGGTTTGACAATAACCCCCACTCTTGTATATTTCTCACTGTAGTTGAGTGTTCACATGCGTGGCCAGTCAGTGTCCTCTGCACAAATATATCATGCTGCATTACCACTGCTTTGATCGACCTGTGTCAAAGTATTTCATAGATGGTAGATCAAACATCTCCTTCATATTATGCGTGAACACCAAACATGAATGTGTTAACCTCGACTGGAAAAAATAAGTATTCAATGCCGTTTCTCAGCTGACACAATTCTACATTATTGAAATGCCATTGTGACAGATCTGGCATGTATGTAAGCATATATACTGTATGAACTGGGGAAAATGGTTATGGTTTGGGTATCGTGGAATTATTTCCCAGTCCTTGATCTACATTATCCAACGCTGGGACAGGTGCATTTCAACAGACAGTGTGTACAGAAGACAGCAACATGGGCTGGCTGGTAGTTGCTGTGATCGTTGGCATTACCCTCGCTTTCCTGTCGCTGGTGTCTCGGATCCTCCAGCTGTTTAAAGTGAGTACTTGACCTTGAGTCACAGTTTACACACTGCAGTAACAAAAGTCAATATAGTGTTTCAACTTAACATCTTGGTGTAGTAACACTCAAACGATTACAGCTTTCATTCTTGCTGCCCTATCATTAGCACCGTTTCGGTTGCATTACCCCCCCCCCCCCCCCCCCCCCCCCCCCACTGCTCAACCTGAGTCATGCATGTTCTGATTCATCACACGCAGTTCACTTCGCATTATATTGAGCCCCCTGCTGATGACAATAATTGCTTTGTCGCCTGGCAGACTTTGTGAGCGGCGAGCGTCCCCGTTCGTTTCCACAATTCATCGGCTGTTGCACAAAGCATGTACGACCTTTGCATGCGTGACAATGTGTGTAAATGCATGTACACAATGCGTGTAAGATAACCTTTGCATGCCTGAGAATGTGTGTAAATGCATGTATACACACGGAACACCCAATTATGCAATTTTGTCCATGTCTCCATACGTGCGTCCTTATTGCTGAATACGTGTATGCATGCACATAAGTGTAGATGTAAACTCACATTCCTGTGGGCAGAGAGCAAGACGAATGAATATGAGAATGGAGAATGGGCAAGATGCAGGGATTAAGATTCTCTCTCTCTCTCTCTCTCTCTCTCTCTCTCTCTCTCTCCCCTCACTCTCTCTGAGTTCTGAGTTCTCTCTCTCTCTCTCTTAGTTCTGAGTTGTTGTTTTTTTCTCTCTCTCTCTTACCCTCTCTCTCTGTGTCTCTCTGTGAATGCGTGTGTGCACTAGTGCATGCGTTTTCCGTTTTGTCGGTCTTAATGGCTTTCAGCTGAACCAGTGTAATGGTACACTCCTCTATAACTTGTAAGATGCAGTGGATGCCTGTGCAATACAGATAAAGAAAATGTAAGTGATACAGGCAACCGATACATCAATAATCACACACACACACACACACACACACACACACACACACACACACACAAAACAAACAAGCAAACAAACAAACAAACACATACTCTCTCTCTCTCTCTCTCTCTCTCTCTCTCTCTCCATACTCACAGATCAGGTCATCGTGACCGTCTTATTTAAACAATATTTTCAGCAAGGTTTATTTCACTGCTGATAATGATAACCTTTCGCCTGGCCTTGGCTTACAGCAAGATGGAAAATGTGACAAGAGAGAATCACACACATACACACACACACACACGCGCGCGCGCGCGCGCGCGCACACACACACACACAAACAATTTTAATTCTAATTTTACATATGCATATTCATGTACATATACATATACGTACACAAGCGACAATCCAGTCTTCCCACATTTGTATGCACCGCTCCTTCAAGGAAATAACAGTGGGACAAAGTATAATAGCACCATGAAAGCGCAAGGTATGCCAGTCATCGCATTGTATTTGCAGCTAAATTTTCGCCATAAAAAGTCTGAAATACATCGACATTTCAGCCGGCAAAGTTAGAAAGAATCTAAAATCGTTAAATTATACAGTCTGAAGCTGGGAATATTTTCCCTATTTTGACCTTCTCCTTCGCCTTCTCTTGATACAAGCCAGACACGGGTTAGGACAACGTAAAGAATACTCCACATCAGTTCGAAATCAGCAAACCATGTGGGCTAAGATGTTATGTCGCCAGTAGTCTCTATCGATGATTATGTGCTGGAAGTCGTACGAGAGTTTACATATCTTGGTTCTACCATCACAGCCAGCCTCTCTCTCTCGACACAGAAATAAGCAAGCGCATTGACGAAGTTGCTTCGATCTTAGCAAGGCTTAGCAGACCTGTGGGTGCAAACAAGCTGGCAGTCTACAATACTTGTGTGCAAACTTCTATAAAGCAGAAAATACATACACGAAATGCAAGGGAAGAAATTCAGCACTTCCCACCTACGCACCTACCTGGCGTATCCGCCAAATCTTTGGGATCTCCTAGAGAGACTGACACCCCAAGCTGAAGTCTCCGAACTTGCTGGCACCCCAAGCGTATACACCTTGCTCAGTCAAAGCAGACACCGGTGACTCGGGCACGTGCACCACATTGAGGATGGCCACACCCCAAAGACTTCCTGTATGGCGTGCTCGCTTCTGGCAAAAGATTAACCGGAGGTGTCAGGAATGGGCATCAATCTGTGGAAGGAGACAACAAAGGATCGTGCAAGATGGAGGCGTGAGGTCAGAAACAGCCTGAAGAGAAGGGAGGGGAGACCCGGGAACAGGAGAGAGAGAGAGAGAGAGAGAGAGAGAGAGAGAGAGAGAGGCTGGGTGTAACAAGAAACAGCGCACGGAGGACAACGTGAAAAGATGCAGCAGTGACGGTCACTCCCAAACCGGCCTGTATGTTTCGTTGGTGCACCAAAGCGTAATTCTACAGCCAAGTGCACGACTGACGGATACCAATATAGCAGATGTTTTCATGTGCGCACTCTCTCTCTCTCTCTCTCTCTCTCTCTCTCTCTCTCTCACACACACACACACACGTATTAACAAGATGTGGCAAAGCTGCCCAAGTCGTGTCTGAAATCCTTCACTGTTACCAATGACTCTGACCTGACCACTGTGTGTGTTTCAGAATGGAACTCCCAGGTCTACTGTGCCCGGCATGGAGCCGTCTGATGATCAGTGAGTTTCAGTTATAGTTTTGGTCATCATGAAGGGATGAATGTGAACATCGCATAACTCTATACACAAAATCAACAGTCGATAAATTGTTGAACTGAATGTTTTGATTCTGTTTATCGTTATTGATGCAGATTTGTGGTATGCAAGTCTCGCTCTCCCCTCTCATCTTGTTGAAGACCATTATTTCTTCCGCTGTCTTTGTCAAAATCACGAATATCTTACGGTACATATTCATAGGCAGTTAAACATATTACATGTAAAAATAAAATCTCATATATATATATATATATATATATATATATATATATGTATATGTATATATGTATGTATATATATATATATATATATATATATATATATATATATATATATATATATAGTTGTGAAACTCGAAACTGTTAAAATGGGTGAATTGAATAATTATTAACACATGGACAAATATTGATTGGTTTACTGATGATTACAGAAACAGCCACCTGCATTCAGGCTCTTGTCTATCACTTGCAGACAAGGGAACATGAACGACATCGAAAAAGCTGGCAGTCTTCACCAGTTTCTGATGGGGCTGCACAAGGAGTTTGGACCGATCGCCTCTTTCTGGTGGGGCAAACAGCAAGCCGTCAGCATTGCTTCCCCTGAATTGTTCAAACAACATCACCATGTCTTTGATCGCGCAGGTACCTGTTCTTTTAGAATAAAAATTACATTATTTTTTTCTGCAGCACCACCCTTTTTATTGTTGTTGTTGCTAATGCATATGCAAATAAGTATTTTGTTACCAATCGCCGTGACGAAGAGATTATCACCCCGAACTGACGATCTGAAGATAGTGGATTCGAACCGCAGCTGAGCCATATCATCGTTGGGATTTTTTTTTACCATCAGCCAGCTCCTTCCGAGTGTTGAGTGTGCTGTACGCTCAAGTTGGAAGACTGGGACCACTGAGCTGAGTGTCATGCTTCTGTGAGACTGATGCAAAAAAAAAAAAAAAAAAAAAAAAAATCCAACGAACACTGCAGATGTCGTATATATCGGAAATTGATGACACAATTGTTACACCCATACACCCACATTAACTCGGTGTGTGTGTGTGTGTGTGTGTGTGTGTGTGTGTGTGTGTGTGATGAAAAGAAGCATAGAGTGCAACACAGTCACATCACCATTATTGTACTTAACCACTATCATAATCTTTTTGCCCTGGTGTTGAGAGAGAGAGAGAAAGACGAGGGGGGGTGGGGGGTGGAGAGAGAGAGAGAGAGAGAGAGAGAGAGAGAGAGAGAGAGAGAGAGAGAGAGAGAGAGAGAGATGGGGGGTTATGAATGTTAGGAGTCAGCTGGAAGGATGCCTGTTGTTATCACCTCCCGTTTTTCCTTTTATATTGGTCACAAGAAGAATGTCGTTTTAAAACATTATACTATCACCTCGTTTGAAATGCACCTGGGTTATAATAGCTATCTATGTTTTCCATTCCGCCTATCAGAATACATTCTCTGATTATCTTTATCTCACGATACGATCAACAACAATTGAAGCAAAAGTGAAGAATTACAATTTCCAGAGCCTAACACCTGAACAAGATGTCGGTGTCCATGACAACAGACTGTTTGTCTCTTTCAGTGGAACTGTTCCGTCTGTTTGAGCCCGTTTTTACTCCCCACAGCATTGGGTTCACCAATGGAACTGAGTGGAAGTTAAGGCGACAGGCCTACGACAAAGTCTTCAAAGACGACATCATGGATATTTACTACGAGAAGCTGCAAAAGGTACATAGTTGAGCTCTTTTTCATGGAATGAATGATGAGAAGTCGATGTAACGTTGGTTTTCTTTTTCTAAAAAAAAGTTTTAAAGACCGATGCCCACTGGAACAGCTTTCTTTGAGAAAAGATGTTAAGAGAAATTCCCATTTCATATAATGTGAGAAGTAGCACCGGTGAATTTGTGTGCTTTTTATGGTACTGACAGCTTGTATGCTTTGTTGTTCAACAACGCTCATGGCATTCTTAATTCAGACCAGATTTCCTTTCATTTTCACACGAGATGGGTAAGAGGACCGGCCGCCAATAAGTGACATCACTGGAGGGTTTAATAATTTAGTACTCATGTAAGGCACCTAAACCCGTTTTTTGTTGGCGTATCATAATGATCGTTTGTTGCAACCATGAAAATGATACTTGCCTGAAACTGTTTTTCTCCCTTCATTCTCTTCGGTGTGTGTGTGTGTGTGTGTGTGTGTGTGTGTGTGTGTGTGTGTGTGTAGATAGCTGATGAGGTTGCCAGTACGTGGGATAAGGCTGAAGAAGACGACCACTTTCCCCTTGGAGAACACATGTTCCAGTACGCCGCGAAAACAGCTCTCATCGGCCTCTTGGGGGACACACTGACAGACGACAACGAAGTCATGGCCTTCAAACAGAGCTGTGACACGGTACGTTAGCTGGCTGCATTTCCAAGAGCACGTGAATGTGTTGTGCTGACAGACCAGTATATTTATGTGCGAGTTGTTAAGAACACACACACACACACACACACACACGATAAAACCTTTACGAGGGTTCATGTGAGAGAAAGAGGTGGAAGGTAGGGCTGGAGAGGAGGGGGCGGGTTGTCCAATCATGTTTGAGGAACGACTGTAGCACCCACAGCATCCTGTTGTGTCCTCGTCAGAATAGTTCACTTCCAAACCCTGCTCTCAGCGACATCACAGAAGCAGGGCCAGTGGATGTAGCGCCCTTCTAGAGGACTTAGATTCCAGTAAGGTATGAACCGTCTTTTCTTTTTTTCCATTGAATCTTAAAGCCTGAACCGGACTATAAATGGCGGGCGATTTGAATCAAGCCAGTTTCTCACCAGAGTCTGACACTGTGACGTCGGTGAAGGTTTATTCAAAATAAAAGCCTAATAAAGCTACGGTTTGGCTTCATTTATGGCAGAGAGCGAGATTTGCCTAGCAGCTTCCAATCTAGACCTGAATTGACTTTGGAAAGTACAAAATGTGTCAGCTACACGTAATACAAAATTTGAATGCAGAGAAAAGGGGCGCAACCGAAACCTTGCTCTCGGGAGTTAAGACTTTAAGAGCCAGTGTAACTACTCTTCCCCCTCCTATTGTATGTTACCTCCAAGTCATTCAGAACTAACCTCGAACGAACCCCTGGGTTTTCAAGGTCTATTCTAGATCGAGCCCTCCTCTCTTGTCCGAAATAAATCCCTTTCTGTGGGTTTCTCAGTAAAATTTATTTCATGATGCGATTCAGATCAGCGTTGTGCCTTCGTGAGGACGCCCTGTTTCTTTGCAGTTATGATTGTATTTCAGGTGTTGAATATGGTGAACAAATCTCATGAACATTCCATTTCGACCGCAGTCAACAGCCCAACAACACAGGATTTCCAGAAAGGTAAATGAACCCATTTGTATACGTGATAAATTGTTCATTAAGATTTTTAAAGAATAAAAAATGAATAGCGTGTTTACAAATAACCCTGTTTTTTGTCAGATAACGCTCATTTTCGTCGCATACCGCTCATTCTTTACTTCCGAATTGTAAAGCTCAGAAATAGTTTAGAGCAGACAGCATTTTATACTATTTTATTTTCTTGGTATTTAATTCATAAAGGAATAACATGTCATATTTTTTTCATTGTACAGAAAACAGCTTGCTTTGGCATTAATTTAACTAGTTTTCAATAGAAGAAGTGTCTGGGTTTGTTCCAATGTACCTTTTATTTACCTGTGTGCTATCTGAATCGGTAGCGTAAGCAGCACAGACTTGAAGTTGTGTACCTTGTGAATGGAGAGAGTTACCACTCTTTACTATTTGTTAATCATTTCATCTCCTGGCATCATTGTTTGTAAATTTCTAGTTTTCAGTATATTGATAGGCATCTACCTTCATAATATGTTATTCATTGATGTTTGATTAGGATATGAAGGCGCATTGACCAAAACATTTTTTTCCTGCAGGTAATGTGCATAAATCTCAGGTTCAGCCGGCTGATAAAGTGTCGGCATTCGTCGTATATATGTAGAGTTTATGTGTGTTTACCTGTGTTCCAGCTGAAATTGGTAGCATAAGCAGCACTGACTTGAAGTTGTGTACCTTGTAAATGGAGAGAGTTACCACTCTTCGTTGTTTATTTATCATTTACTCTCCTCGTCCCATTGCTCTTTCATTCTGTGTGGAGACATTTGACCGAAAGGAACTATTTTGATCAAGAGAAACTATAATGTTTGGGTACAGTTTTCAATAACCCACTGTCCTGCACTGTGCGCAGCCCTGACCACCATGAAGGACACTGTTGCACGTGCCGTGAAGGAGAGGGAGAGACATGGGGCTGAGAGTCGTGACTTCCTGCTGATTGACGCCATCATTGGTTATCACCCTGACGACGAGGAGCGACGATTTGGTGACGCTATCAGCTACCTGCTTGGATATATACACATAGGCAAATGTGAGTGGACGTATAATTATTATTATTATTATTTTCTTGTATAACTTTTCTTTGGTCATGAATTTGTAATATTCCTTGGAGATCACAAGATCTGTGTTGGGGAGAGTGTCACAATAGGTAACTTAATGCCTGAACTGAACAGTGTTATGTGCGACCTTGCATCACCTGTGTGCATCTATGAATGGTGTATTCACCGTTGTTTGTAAATGGTGTTATCTGTGACCTTGAGTTACCTGTAATGACAATAATAATCGATATCATCCACATCCTCACAATAATAATGTTGATAATGACACCTCACATGAAACAATACATATACAGTAGGGCAAAATAACACATTAAGAAATACGACAAAAAACCAAACAAAATATATACACTAAGACAATACTAAAATGTCAAATATGAACAAGCACACCGCAAAAGCACATGATATGCCCTCCCCCCCCCCCCCTCCTTCCTCCCCTCCCCCACTCCCTCCCACACAGAGACACGTGTGCACATGCGCGCGCACACAGAGTAAACACCCACCCACAGGCACACACCTTCACTAATACAGGAAAGAAAAAGAGAAAAAACAACAACAAAAAACAAGCAGGGATCGCAGTGTGGGGGTGGGAGGGGACAGACAAGCGAATGACTTTTCTTCGTCACATTTCTCGTGCAGCGGAGGTGTCTTCACTCTTGTTTGCGCACCGTGTCATGTGTGAACGTGTGTTACTTGTGTGCAGCTACGATTGCAAGTGTTGTCATGTAGAGTCTTCTTCTTCACCGCACAAACCACTGAAAAGAAGTGTTCCTCAGCATTGCTATGTTTTCTTGATTTGTTTTTCATTGTTATAAAGTATTCCTAAAATGTTATTTATGTACTCAAACCATACCTGAGAGACGGTGTTTTGTATAGTTTCTGTGATGACTTGCAGTGTTGACGTGGTGTGTCTATTACCTGTGTACGTGTCTGCATGAGGAATGCCAGGAGAGGCTGTACCAGGAAATTGTGGACGTTCTGGGCACCACGGAGCCTCTCACACACCAGTCCCTTGGAAAACTCCAGTGGGTTTAAGCTGTCTTCACTCAACCCTTTTTGACCATGCCCTCAGCAGGCGTTGCCAAACTTATGAAATATAGCGAACAACGTTAATTTGATTCTTTAGAATTGCATATGTATGAGTTGTACCTTAATTCGTTCATATCTGTTTCCTTTTTTCATTTATTTGCAAGTTCCTTTTTACTCTTTTTTTCTTTCAGATTTGCATTTAGATTTTATGCAGTGTGTTTCTTCTATGCATGATCGTGTCTGATTCTGACAGCGACTCTGCGTTAATAAAAGACTAGAAAAACCAGGTTATGTCTTTGGATTTGTGCGACGTCCCACAAAACGTTTTTCACTTTATTTTGAAGGAAAAAAGATGCAAATTATACCAGTAATTACTAAGAGCAGAGCACGAGTAGATGTTGACTATTGTCAACGATATAAAGAAGCTTGGATTATCAGCAGCGTGGCACCTTACAATGCAGTCATTCAGTTTCAGCACCAGTCATCAGCAACAAAGTGATTAATAATTGCTATTTCCCTTACCTTTGCTTTATCTATTTCTTGGGGAGGGTATAGAAGTTGAAAGGTAGAATCCATTTCTCGATTGAAAATGTGTCACTTATGTAACAAGGAAGAGCTACAGAATGTCGCCACTCATCTCTGTGCTATTCCCAGCACATGCAAGGGCACTCTCAAATGAAATGACTAGAAGCACACAGTATACGAAACCACACACGGATTCAACCTTGGGTCTCACGTTTCTAATGTAAAACCTCTCCTCGTTCTGATAGATTACATCTTTTTACCCAAATGATATATCATATATCTATCTGATCACTCAAATGAAGTGAAATACTACACTCTCCTCCCAGGTACCTGCGTCAGGTGTTGGACGAGACGTTGCGATGTGCTGTGGTGGCACCCTGGGCGGCCCGCTATTCTGATGAAGACATGCAGCTGGGTGGTCACAAGATCTATGCTGGGGTGAGTGTCGTTTTAAGTTGATGAAGACATAGATCTATGAAAAGCTTGAGAGTCGCTTTGTGTCTTGTCTGTTGACGAAAATGTTGTGCTAGATTTTGAGTCTCATATTGTAGTTTTAAGAAGTGGCACAGTGTTCATTTTCAGCGGAATTTTTTTTTCTGTGAGGAAGAATGTCTAGTTCTTGCATTCAAACTTTACACAAAAACTGGTCGAAACGACTCGAGTTAGGGTGGATTCTGATACATGGTGCTGAAGGAGGCTTTGAGCTATTACGAATGAGGGCCTTTCTGATCCATGTGTATAAAAAAAAGCATAAGTGCAGCGATGCTCTCTCCTGTGGAAAGCAGCCCTAACTTCACACAGAGAAATCTATTGTGACGAAAAGAGTAATACAATACAATACTATACAATGCAATACAATATCATAACCAAAGTTTTATTTTGAATTGGTAAAAATCACTGTGAAAAGGAAGCATATTCCTGTGATCAGCTCCCCACTCTGTGTCAGTAATGACTTGACTGTCACCGATTAAGAGATGTCTGAAAACACGTTTCTTGATTCTGAATTTCACTCTAGAATTTGCATTGCTTCGGTGGTCAAAGTGATACCAAGACAATTCGCTTCAGTTACGGCCGTCTTGAGAGTTTATCAGGCTGGTGAACATTGTTTGAGTGGCTTTGTTAAAATGAGTTGAGGAGTTTAGTTCAGTATTCACAGTTTTTATGTATATTCGAGTGATTGTTTGCTGTGTCTCCCTCCCTGGAGTGAAAAGAGTTAAAGGGATCAAAGTCCGTGTTCACCAGTGCGTGCGTGCGTGCAAATGTGCGTGCGTGCGTGCGTACGTGCGTGCGTGTGTGTGTGTGTGTGTGTGTGTGTGTGTGTGACTCAATATATGGTAGAAATATTGTGATGTTCCAGACCCCAGTGATCCATGCCCTTGGTGTGGCCTTGATGGATGAGCACATCTGGCCAAATCCCACAGCGTGAGTAGTTATTGCCTACTGCTTTTGTTGTTTGTTTGTTTGTTTGTGATGGAGCAGGACTCTTGTGGACAATTCCAAAACAGTAGACTGAAGACATATGACCTAAAGGAGGTGGTTGAAATTGTGGACACAGGGTCAAAATGACGTGTGTGTGTGTGTGTGTGTGTGTGTGTGTGTGTGTGTGTGGTTGTTGTTGATGATGATGATGATGATGATGATATTGAGCATTGTTTCCAACTGAGGGCGAGTACTCGCAGGGGGTACATATTCGGATGTCTGACAGCTAGCAGCTAGAAGATTGTTGAGAAGCACAAGACGGTCAGAATTATCTTTTCCAGTTCCTTGTTGTCCAGTGATGTGTAACCGAGACTGAGAATCATAGCCCACCTAAGTGCTAAAGTCACCTTGTCACGTATGCCTGACTTCATTGTGAACTGGACCATTATTATCATTAGAATCATTGTTATCATGGATTTTTTTCATCATTTCTATTGTATTTAAGCATTTAATATTTGCCAACAGATTTGATCCCGATCGTTTTTCGGAAGAGAGAAGCAAAGGCAGACCAACGCTGGCCTTTTCTCCATTCGGATTTGCGGGAAACCGAAAGTGCCCCGGCTATCGCTTGGCATATGTGATGGCTTCCATCATGATGGTCTCCGCCCTGCAGAAGTTCAGGTTTATGCTGGTTCCTGGACAAGACGTCAAGCCCGTCTTCGGTCTGATCACTCACCCCAAGGAGGAGATATGGATCAAAGTGGCCAGGAGGGTGTAACGTCAGCATGGTGTGGCTTCTGACGAATCGGTGTTTTCATTTCCCTTTTGTGAAAGTGCAGAACAGACTTAACATTATTGGAATTGGGGGAAAGAGCAGAGAACTGAAGGTGATTACAATAAACTAATAATGACACACTTATGATAGCTAGACGGTTTTGGCCGTTCGCTTTCAACATTGAGAAAGATATGTATTAGTTAAGGATACTGTAAGCGTAAATGATTTATGGGAAATGTAACAGAAAATCTGTGTTCATAATGCCTTGTTTCTTGATTGAATATATCAAGGACAATCAGTCTTTTAAATCTTTATTATCAATAGCTGGTTTTGCTGTGTAATTACAGCCCTATACCTGAACACATTTCTTCACATGGTGGGTGTGGGAGGGAGTGACGCAGGATGCTAACTGTACAGAAGAAAGGCTTGGTTTTTTGAATAAGTCCTTTTCTTCTTCTTCTTCTTCTTCTTCTTCTTCTTCGTGGACACATTCAAAAACATAAAAATCGACCACACACACCCCTCCACGCCCCCCTAAAAAAAGCGTGGGAAAAGGTATTAGGTTGGAGGACCCATGACAAAAGGATCATGAGGCCTTGGACAACACTTTTAATTTCAAAAGCAGCAGACTATGTCCAGTGATTCTCCTGACAGAAAAAAGGCGAGCCTGGAAGAAAACCAAGAGATTCAAGAGGGCTGAAGACTTGGCAAAGCTTCAAGAAGCTGCAGGAGGCAGGAAGGCACGCAGACAAGCCATCTCAAACAGAATGTTTTGACTGGGTCCAAGCAGGTTCAAACTCATAACTGGGTGTAGTGCGCTGTGGGCCTCTTCTTAGTGTTTTGGGGTGTTCTGTACAGATCCCCACATCAACTTCTTAACTGAACGTTGTATCCCTTCAAAGTGCTCATGAATGTTGGATGCCGACCTACGCGGGGTTCCTTTTGAGGTCTAATTGGATAATGTCACTTCTCTGGAGAAGAGAGACGGTGGTTGTGGTGGTGGTAGACGTGACTGATGTAGGGTTGGAATGTGTTACTTTCACACAGTTTCAGTCCGTCAGTATGGTACGTATGCTACCTGGCACGTTGAATTTCAGGATGTCTGCCACAGTGAAAGTGAAGAATGTTACGTGCATATATTTTTGCAAGGCTTGTTCGATCCAGTATTTATGCGCATGTATGTATAGTATATGGGCATGCATGCGCGCGAGCTTGTGTGTGTGTGTGTGTGTGTGTGTGTGCGCGCGCGCGTATATATGACATTCCGGTCCAATGACAGACCACTGTGATCCATGCCCTTGGTGTGGCCTTTATGGATGAGCACATCTGGCCAAACCCCACAGTGTGAGTGGTTACTGACTACTGCTTTTGCTTGTTTCATTGCACACACACACACACACACACACACACACACACACACACACACACACACACACACACACACACACATACAAATTCTTGATCATCATTGCAGCTCTGTTTTTATTATTTTATACTTGTAAGCACCAACTGTCATTCTCAAAGCAGAGATAACATCAAAATAGTTACTTTGCAGACTTCAAATCCAATAACATGATTGATATTCAAGTGCATATTGTACTGTTAAATATAAGAAAATATAAGAAAGAAGTGAAATTCTAATCAACAGTCTCACTCATCTAATGCTTTTACTATTTACATACCAGTATCATTTCTGTGTCAAATAAACCTTATTGAAGTTTGAGGGTGATACAGTGGTTGAAAGAAAAAAAAACAAACAAACAAAAAAACCAAAAAACAAAAAAAACACCTTCTGCTGAGGATCAGGCAGACATGATAGCTGAATGATGAAACTTCCATTTTAGTGATCTGTGAGGAAAGTGTTTGGAGTCCTGGCCTGTCAATCCGGATAGGCTATGGGCAGATGTTTCCATGATCTCACAGTAATATGTGTGCAGAGTTAGGACTGGAAACTATCGTTTGTACTTGCTTCAGATAACCGGACGTTTAAAGGCAAAATTATTCTTATAAAGACTCAAAAAGAGAGAACAGGAATAAGAATTTTGAAGTCGTTACATTCATGTGTTAGCAAGAGCTAAAAGTTCGTTTGTTCATTCCCAACTGGGTATCTGATCTTCAAAATTTAATGGCTTAAACAAATCGTTCGTAACGTCAAAGACAAACATGCACAACCAAGCACTCAGTATAACATATGATTTTTTTCCTCAGTTTATTACGCCAGGGAGGAAGGTGGCAGAATGGTTAAGACGCTCAGATGCCAATACAGAGAGTCCGTGAGGGTGTGGGTTCGAATCCCGCTCTCGCCCTTTCTCCTAAGTTTGACTGGAAAATCAAACTGAGCGTCTAGTCTTTCGGATGAGACGATAAACCGAGGTCCCGTGTGCAGCACGCACTTGGCGCACTGAAAAAGAACCCATGGCAACGAGAGTGTTGTCCTCTGGCGAAATTACGTAAAATGAAATCCACTTTCATAGGTACACAAATATGTAAGCATGCACTCAAGGCCTGACTAAGCGCGTTGGGTTATGCTGCTGGTCAGGCATCTGCTCAACAGATGTGGTGTAGCGTGTATGGATTTGTCCGAACGCAGTGACGCCTCCTTGAGAAAGTGAAACTGAAACTGAAATACGCCAGAAGTAGTTCAGTTCTGTTTAACAAAGATAAGCAATATGACAAAGTATTTTTTGAAGAAAATGTCTCTTCCAGTTTAAAACTAGGTGAGCATTTGGGACTGACCATGTAATGTTGGGCAGAAAATACGGATTGTACTTTTTGACGCAGGAAAGTATATGAGGAGGAGCATAACGAAACCAAAGGACCCCAGCATCGGACTGCTTGATCATAAGAGCAAATACCAATAAGTCGGCAGACTCATCTTCACAAGGAAATCTCAAGATCAGAGACAAGAGTGGAAAATGTAAAAGTGGATAGAAGGGCAAAATGAAAAAGTACAAATCCGTCTTACTCCGCCACAACCCACATCAATTTCTGAAGCAATCTATTCCATACGTGTGGCTGCACAATAATATGTATGGTCAGAAAGAAGAGCATCTTTTTGTGGTACGACCGCTACATGATGTGAATACCCCAGACTATAATAATACATAATTATATGACTATGTACATAATATTGTTATCCCACAAGACAGTAACTAGCAAGAAAATGGTTCCTTTCATGGCAGTAATTTGGCTCCTACTTGAAACTATCATTGTTATATTTTAACCTGTACATAACTTTCTGATTAACAGAAGTGATCAAGTTAACTGTCTAGCCATCATAAATGCTTCATTGTGTATTTTTGAGAGGACCTTCAAATCTCTGTCTCCTCCCCCTCCACACACACCCCTTCCACACACACACCCATCCCCCGATCACAACTCCACATGTTTGGTCAGTTCCTCAGTTTACAAAAGACATACGAAAACACTGATTCGTCAGGAACCACACCATGCTGACGTTACACCCTCCTGGCCACTTTGATCCATATCTCCTCCTTAGGGTGAGTGACCAGACCGTAGACCGGCTTGACGTCTTGTCCAGGAACCAGCATAAACCTGAACTTCTGCAGGGCGGAGACCATCATGATGGAAGCCATCACATATGCCAAGCGATAGCCGGGGCACTTTCGGTGTCCCGCAAATCCGAAGGGAGAAAAGGCAATCGTGGGTCTGCCTCTGCTTCTCTCCTCCGAAAAACGATCAGGGTCAAATCTGTTGGCAAAAATCAAATGCTTAAAACAACACCGGAATGATGATAATTCTATGGATAACAACGATTCTAATGATAATTAATAAAGACATAGTTTCAACTGATATATCTAACATCTGTTGTTATAACTGGTATTACAAATCACATATCTTTTATGGTGTGTTTAATGTATTGGTTTAACTTGACTTCAGTCCTAATGCTGGCTAGCACTGGGGTTGACAGCCCATAGAAAGACAGATGAGGACAAAGCCTCTCCACGAAAGTCCTATGCCACCACCATTCATAAAAAAGGCTGAGAACTGGTTATGTCAGTTCAGCGAACACTGTTAAAGGAAATGTCATTCAAAACGAGTTGTAACCAGGGTTACATACCGTGTAATCTTCTGTTTTGTTTCCAGCCGACAGGAATATTCTGTGGGTGAATGTGTTCTGTAAGTGACAGGAAATAAGCCACAGGTACAAGTGTTGGTGTGAACGACAGAACCAGTGGTGTGTACGGTACTTTCTTTTCCAGTGCACTGTCTTCGGCACAAACAAACATACAAACGAAAGCAATAGGCAATGACCACTCACGTCGTGGGATTTGGCCAGATGTGCTCATCCATCAAGGTCACACCAAGTGCATGGATCACTGGGGTCTGGCAATGGACACACACACACACAGAGGCACACACACACACACACACACACACACACACACAGAGGCACACACACACACACACAGAGGCACACACACACACACAGAGGAATATATACACAGACAAATTTATGGTAGACAATGAAGTGGAGTCCTTTTACTCTTTTTGGCTTATCAATACAGCAAGCAATAACTACAAGAAATCTAAATAAGATCGGGTAAATGTTCTAAAATGCACAGCTCAGTTACTGGTCATAACTGAAGCAAATTCTCTTGGTATCAGATTGGATAAAGAAAAACCAATTTTTAAGTGTGACCTCCATTGCCAAGGAGCTTCTTGTCAGACATCTCTTACTCGTTCAAGTCATCAGTTACACAGACTTAGGGACTGATTACAAAACTATATTTTAAATGTGCTTTTTGTCATTTACAAACAAGACTATGGTTGTGAAAAACACCAGGTTCTGAAAGGTTTCCACTCTTAACAGACTTCATTCACCAGCAGTGTATCAGAATCTGCCAAGAGACATTTCTGCCAGTCCTTGTGTACAGTCTGAAGGCAGAGGCAAACTCTCCGCTGAAAACGAACACAGAACCACTTCATAAAACTATATTCGGAGAATGAACACCTGGCATAATTACTTTATCGTGAGACGAAACTCAAAGCGGCTCTCTAGCCTACATTGATCTTGTGATCATCTAGTTTTATGTCTTCATCAAAACAAAGTGACACTCACCCCAGAGTAGATCTTGTGACCACCCAGCTCTATGTCTTCATCAGAATAGCGGGCTGCAATGGGCGCCATTACAGTACATCGCAACGTCTCGTCCAGCACGTGACGTAGGTACCTGTGAGGAGAGGATGCAGGCCAGTCTTCAGGTATTCTTCGTTAATAATATCTGCAATCAGGGAATGGTTCACATTTCTCCCTTTTAACTATCACAAAAATAAAAAAGAAAACAAGAAAGGTATGTTGGGAATGTCCTGCCTGGACGTGCTCTTTTCATTGCTGTTTCCTTCTCATCTTGTTTCTGGCCACGACCTGTCTACATGAAAATGATAACGCGTTATTCAAACCCGACAACTGTTACTGCGACATCTTAGATCCAAGAATATAGCAGTTATTACCTATGTTTCTGATGACTGGTACTGAAACTGAATAACTGCATTACCAGAAACAACGCTGCTAATATTCAAATCGTCTTTATTTCCTTGACAACAGACAGCATCCACATCCAACTTACTCTGCTCTTTGTTCGTTCCTCTTTGTGCCCTCAGATTAAATCGGAAGACAGTCAATGAGATCATGCACAACTCCAAAGATATTATTGGTCCTGTCTTTATCTTTTCAAATTTCAGTAACACTGCCTGAGACACACAGAGTGTATATGAGTATACTTCATAAAATGTACATGTAAATCTTTAAAAAGAAATGCAAAAAAAAAACAAATCAACATATCAATACATAACGCTCTGTATTAGGAAACGAAATTTAACCCATTGAACATTGTTCGCAAGCGATCATAATTTTGCTGACACTTGCTGAGGGCATTGTCAAAAGGGATGAATGAAGACAGCCTGAACCCACTTGAGTTTTCTAAGGGACTGGTCTGTGACAGGATCCTTGGTGCCCAGAACGGCCACAATCTCCTGGTACAGCCTCTCCTGGCATTCCTCATGCAGACACAGGTAGTAGATACACCACGTCAGCACTGAAAGTCACCACAGTAGTTATAAGAAACACCGTCTCTCAGCTATGGTTTGAGCGCATAGATATCATTACAGGCATACTTTATAATAATAATAATAATAATAATAATAATCGATGCTTATATAGCACAGTATGCAGAAATCTGCTCTGGCTGCTATACAAAAACGCTTTTGTTAACATAAAGCATTACACCAATGTTACATACACACACCAAAATGTCACTACACACACACACACACACACACACACACACACACACACACACACACACACACATACACAATGCATACATACATTTTAACATACATGCGTATCTAACAGCTACCCTAACACATGCGCACACATAGGCAGGCACAAACTTACATAAACACACGCACACACAATACACCTTCATATACATGCATGTAGTTATGTATACATACATATGTATACACACAGTCAAGCGCAGCTGACGCAAAGGAAGTGGACCTGCCGCAATTGAACTTATTGCTGAGGGAAAAGGTGAGTTTTGAGACGAGATTTAAAAGATGCGAGGGAATCAGAGTGACGGAGGTTATAGGGAACTTATTCCACGTCTTTGGCGATTGATAAGAAAACGATCTGTGTCCATAGATCTTACTTCTGACGTGAGCTATCCTGAGAAGTCGAGTATCAGAGGAAGAACGGAGCTGGCGAGACGGGGTATAGATATGGAGGAGTTCAGAAAGATACTTGGGGCCAGATCCGTTCACTGCAGAAAAGGTCAGAGTGGATAGCTTATGGTCTATTCGATCAGAAACAGGCAACCAGTGGAGAGACTGAAGGAGAGAAGAAACATGGTCAAATTTAGAAGCTCTGCAAATGAGTCTGGCAGCGTTATTCTGAATTCGTTGGAGTCTGTCTAACAGATATTTGGGAAGGCCGGCCAAAACAGAGTTGCAGTAATCCAATCTTGAGAGAACCAGAGAGCATACAAGTGTCTTGGTTGCATCGGTTGAGAGAGATAGTGGCGGATAGAGCTGATTCTACGCAGTTCCAAATAGGCAACTATACAGATATTCGAAATGTGCTGTTAAAAGGAAAGAGACTGGTCTAGGATTACACCAAGACTGCGAACAGGAGAAAGTGAAACAGGTGTGCACAGAACAGTCAGGAAAGGAAGGATGTTGAAGAAACTTCTATGGACAGGTTATCATAAATTCAGTCTTATCATCATTTAGTTGCAGCTTGTTGAGAGTCATCCAGTCCTTTAGGCCAGCAATGCACTCCTGTGTTTGAATCACCAGTGCATCGAATTCAGCTATGGAAGCCGACTGATAAAGTTGTGTGTCATCAGTAAAGTTCTCATGCGACATCGCATGATGACTGATGACATCCGACACAGGAGCCGCATACAGCACTAAAAGAACAGGACCTAGGACGGACCCCTGTAGGACACCATATTTTAAGGCAGATACTCTAGAGTATCTACCATTTACACACACTTTCTGTGTACGATCCGACAGGTAAGACGTGATCCATGCTAGTGCAGTGTCACAAATACCAAAGGAAGTTTTAAATCTGTTCAAGAGGATAGAGTGGTCGATAGTGTCAAAAGCTGCTGACAACTCTAAGAGAGCGAGAACAGATATCTTATCCTCATCAAATCCCGAAAGCAAATCATTCACTATTGTAAGAAGGGCCGTTTCGCAACTATGACCACGTCTATAAGCTGACTGGTGGGAATTAAGTAAACCATTTTGTTCCAGATGAGTTAAGAGCTGAGACAATATGATCATTTCTAGCAGTTTTGATAAAAATGACAGATTAGAAACAGGTCGATAATTTTTCAAACAATTATGATCCAAAGATGGTTTCTTGATGAGTGGACGTACAACAGCAGATTTGAAACTTTCAGGGAAACAACCAGACAGTAAGAAAGAATTGATGGCATGAGTGATATGTGGTAGTAGAACATCAGTACATTCAACCAACAAAGAAGACGGGTCAAGGTCAAGCTCACAGGATTTCGGACAAGCGCTCAGACACACTTACTTCACAAAATCTTCAGTAACCGGTTGGAAACAATGTAAAACAAGACCACTGTACACGCGTTCTTTAACGGGTGAAAAAGGAGACACAACAGTCAAGCTTCTCACGAATGCATGATATTTTGCCAGTGAAGTCAGAAAACTTTTGAGGGAGTTCCTGCACCGAAAATGTTGTAGGGAGAGGAGTGTTTTTCATTTTACCTAGTAGATTGTTCGTAGCGTTGAAAAGCTGTTTGGCTGTGGTGCATGCAAGGATTTTAGAAGAGTAGAACTTTGACTTTGCCCTGTCAACAATGTTTGTTACACTATTCCTGGCTGTCTGAAAAATATCCCAATTAACGGCCAAACTAGTGGCACGCCAGTGCCTCTCAGCTCTCCTTCTCTCCCGCTTTGGTCCCTGAATAATTGGTTTGAAAACGAAGGAGATTGACAAATGACAGTGACGAAACTGACAGTCCCATTTTATGGTAATTCAGTCCATCTATCCAATCAGACAGCCTTTTTTGAACAAGTGGCTATGACTGACAGAATACGAGCAGGAGCATTGGAAGAAGGGGAAGAGAGGGAGAAGAGTGATGAAAGACAACAGGTCGAACGTCAGCCAGAGTTCATGAAGGGTGCGTGGCTTTTAGGAATGAGTGTGCTCACGTGTCAATGTAGACTGAAGGCTCGGCAACCGTCAATATTCCACGATTTTCACGAAATGCAGGATCGACCCTGCACTGGTCGTGAAACACGTGCTTTTTTGTTTTTCACGCTTTTTTCACTGACTCAGCTGGTTGACATGTTTGCAGAGGTGGCAAGCCGGATGCACAGCAGACACTATACTCGTCCTACATGCAACTTGAAAGGAGTGAATGTCATCAAAGAACTTCACCCTCTCACTCCCAAAGCTGAGTTTCTGAGACCTGATTGACCTTTCACGTTGACTTTAAACACCTTTGTCATTGTTGTGACGGTGACTTACTTACATATCTGCACGAGTTGTGAGTTGTTTTTATAAACTTATAGCCTGTTTTTATTTCTTCTACAGGTATAATCTGACAATAGGCATGCTATTTCTTGCTGTATTTCATTTCTTTTCTTTATGGCTGTTATTATGTGGAGGTGGAAATAGACTTTTTGTTGCACAAAAATCATTATCTTGACTTTACATGGCTGAACAGTTATCTACAATCAACCAAATTGGGTAAGGGAGCCCAGAAGCAGAATCAACACTCATTTTTCTTCACAAAAACGTTTACTTTCCTTCTGTATCACCCATAGCTTTTGTGCTAGAATTTTGTGTGATTTATTACTCCCGAATCCTCAAAATTCCCTTACAAGTGGAGAGCACTTTTTTTCTTTTTACAAAATTCTCAGGCACTGAACTGGTAAAGAAAATGCAGTAAGAATGAGGAATACTTTCTGTCGATGGTTTGTACATGAATGAAGAAGAAATATGATGCCCATAACGATCACATCATAGCTGCACTATGTTGGCAGGCACACTTTTCAAAAACACCACAATCAAAATAAGCATTCTTTTTCTTCCACTCACAGTTGTCTGACGTATGCAAACCCCCAACCACGTAGGTGATGGCATCCCCAAATCGTCGCTCCTCGTCGTCAGGGTGATGACCAATGATGGCGTCAATCAGCAGGAAGTCACGACTCTCCTCCCCATGTCTCTCCCTCTCCTTCACGGCACGTGCAACAATGTCCTTCATGGTGGCCAGGGCTGCAGGACAGTGGGATAGTCAGCCAAAAGATAGATTAAAATGAATTACCAGGAGGATTGTAACACGCACTGTATAGGCAAATGGTTTCTTCAATGCAATAGGAAATCACTTAGAGCTTAGTCATTTGTGAAGGACTATGACTCTCAAACTAGGAGGCAAAATTGCACTGACTCTTAGCGCTGCAGCCTTGGGGGTAAGTTGGCTTTTGTGAACCATCCCAACGCCAGCTGTCCTAAAACCCTCTTGGCCGAGAGTGTGGAGATGTAACTTGGGCAAGACACTCTCCGCTATAATCAAATTCGAGCCCAGATAGTTGGGAGAGCAGCTGCTTCCTCTGCTGTTCTGATGGTCATAGTCGAAAACGACTATCACACATAAGCCTACTACATATAATATACTCATATACCTTGAGTGAAGTGCCTGTGTTCACAGAAAAAGAACAATAAAACATTCAAAGTTATTGCAAAGACAAAGATATATTAATTAACCGTGATGAAGGAAGTTTGAAACAGAACAGTGAAATGATGATCGACGTGGGCTGCATTGGGTGGAACTGTTCCCTTCCCAGCACACAACTTTCGGTTCAACAAAGTGAGCAAAAACACTTTTTCGATCAACATATCATTTGTAAGAACTGGTAACCTCTTTAAATACTTCAGTTACTAAGAATGAGCGTTATAGAATGAAGAATTCATCTCGTCACTAAAAGGGTTCACTCACCTTTCTGGAAATCCGGTGATGTGTTGCTGTTGTCTGCGGTCCCAGTGGGATCTTCCAGTGGCTTGTCCACGATGTTCCATACCTGAAATGTAGTCATTACTGCTAGCTGTAGCAGGGCCGCCTCATGAAGAAATGTATAATATTATTCTGCATTGTATGGAAAAAGAAAAATGATATCCCTCTCTCTCTCTCTCTCTCACCTCAGTTAACTCCACGCAATTTTGTTTTGTCACACACACACACACACACACACGTATGCAACTCCCCCCGCACCCCCCCCCCCCCCCCCACACACACACACGTGTTGGCACCTTCTTTGTAAATCACACAGAAGCATTGTCTGTCTCCACCACACACACACACACACACACCACACACACACACACATCTTGCGCTTATGGAAGTACCGCTAGCTGACATACCAGATCAAAGCTGTGTTTGAACACCATGGCTTCTTTTTCGTCTTCAAATGCATCCCCCAAGAGGCCGATGAGAGCTGCTTTCGCTACATAAAGGGACATGTGTTCTCCGAGGGGAAGGTGGTCGTCTGCTTCAGCCTTCTCCCACTTGCTGGTAATTTCATCAGCTACCTGTATAACACACACAGAGACAGACACACACATACACAGACACAGACAGACTCAGACACAGACACACAGCCACAACCACACACACACACTCACACACACACACACACACACACACATACACACACACACACATATGCGCACGCGCAGGTAGAAAGACAGACAAACATTAAGACAGGCAGGATGAGAGGTGAAACACACGTAGAGGCGAGTAACCATTTCATGACTGAAACGATGATTATACAATACTATGTTTAAAAACGGGTGGTGGCAGTGGGGGAATCTAATAAGTTGTCAGATTAATAAACGCTTTGTCGTTGTCAGTAACTGGGCTCCGCTCAACCACCGCGTGTGAAAGCGAAAAGAAATCTGGTCTGATATAACGATGTCACGAGCACATACTATCAAAATCACAAAGCACTCAAACTGTCACACCCACAAGAGCACATAATTTTCGACCAAGTGAAACTCACAGGGAGCAGACAAGACACTTTCCTGGAGTTATGTCGCTAATCAGTATCTTGTGAGCATCACATCTTACTCCATACTAGAGCAGAAGCCGCATGACAGATTCAAATTTGCATTTCCGCATGTATCTTGCAAATCAGTTGAGGTTGATGTTGATTCTTTTTTTTTCTCAGCAATCTTTTATATACAACATAAACGAAACAAGGGCATTTTCGCCATGAACCTATACCCACCTTGATTGAAAGGGAGTAGATATATGTTTTAAAGGTCTCTTTTATACATAACGGTTTTGGAGATCATAATGTAACGATGACAGTTTGTGTATACAATTGACCACTGTTCATACTATCGCACACATACACAAAAAAAAATTGAAAGATTAGAAGCTAGTTCAGAGAGAGAGAGAGAGAGAGAGAGAGAGAGAGAGAGAGAGAGAGAGTCGTTACTAATGAAACCTTCGTCGTAGATTTTAAACAGTATCTGTTCCTACAAGCTTTTATCATTGGAACTTGTTCCAGTTAGTATCATTCTGTTGAATTAAAATTTATCGAAACAATAGCTTTGATTTGAATGCTCAATACTTATTCCAAGAAAAATACCAAATTTGCACCTTTTGCAGCTTGTCGTAGTAAATACCCAAGATGTCGTATTTGAAGACACTGTCGTAGGCCTGTCGTCTTAACTTCCCTTCTGCTCCATTGGTGTACACGATGCTGTGGCGAGTGAAGACAGGCTCAAACACACGGTACACCTCCACTGGAAAGGGACAATCAGTCTTAGGTAATCACAAAACGTAATTCAATTGGTATAATAGAAAGTTATGGATACATATCATTTACTTATTGTAACCAAGGTATGTTTTTTACACAAAGTGGCAATATGACAATTTAATATGATAGTGCTCTCGTGAGTAATGGATTGGAAAGATTGAAGGTAGACGTATACAGGCACACACACAGACATGCACTCATTAGCCTGTTGCACCAGCCAGGTCCGATGTGTATAGACATCTTCAGTGTTGTTTACAAGATTTAAGCAACAGTCTCACAGACGCATCCGTGGAGTGGAAGGCACTCGATTGAAGTGGTTCCAGTCTTCCCATCGCATACTCAGTTCTGACTAGGAGCCGACTGCAGGTCGAAAAGTCCCACTCTGATACCTCTGCTGTTGTTCAAACCCTCGATCAGTCAATGGAGGCTTGCAGCAAAACATTTATTTGCATATACATGAACAACAACAACAACGACAACGACGAATCATGGAAAGAGCAGATAAATGATTGACTCTTGGCTTGGTTTGGTTTTTTTTTAACAGATGCTGCCAACATGTAGGTTTACCTGCGCGATCAAAAACATGGTGATGTTGTTTGAACAATTCAGGGGAAGCAATGCTGACGGCTTGCTGTTTGCCCCACCAGAAAGAGGCGATCGGTCCAAACTCCTTGTGCAACCCCATCAGAAACTGGTGAACACTGCCAGCTTTTTCGATGTCGTTCAGGTTCCCTTGTCTGTAAATTGTAAACAGGAATCATAACACATATTTTAACGGTTCCGATTTTCCATACCATTATAATCAAATAAATGTCAGGCTTATATGTAATAAGTGTAATGCAACATTTTATCCATTTAAGCAGATATTACTGCTACTACTGCTGCTACTACTACTAATGATAATAATAATAATAATGATAACAAAAAGAAGAAGAAGAACAACAACAACAACAATGATAACAATAATAATGATAATGATAATAATGATAACATAAAGAAGAAGACGAAGAAGAACAGTGTGTCTGCTACTTTGCTGGTAATAAATACAAGTGCTCTCATTTCTTCCACACAGCTATCTAGCAACACATGCACAAAGGTGAAATCGGATGATGTCTTATACTCCCTGTTTGGTTAAATATACCTAGCATGCCAGCTGTTGCCAACAAAGAATGCCCCATGTGCACCACGAACAGAACAGCTGGGAAGGACGGGCAGGCATTAGGGTTTGACATGGTAAGTATGCGTAATTCAACCAAATAGGGAACATAACACAAATTCCCCATTTTGTGTGACACCATGTACTATACCATGTTAAACAGGTGCAGAAGTGCAACCAAGAGGAGGGAAGAGCCATGCGGGTTCGCATGGGGGAGCCTTTGTGACAGAAACAGCTTTGTTAGCTGCGACAATGGGAAATCCCCTTCGAACTATCGACCCTAGCCATTTGAAAATCTCTGAGACAGAAGCTGAAGAAGCTCCGAACGCCAGACGCCAGAAGGCTGCTTCCAGAACATGCTTCAGAGGCACAGCGTACTGAAAGGCTGTCGACGTGGCAATGACCGGCACTTCATGTGCTCACGGATTCAAGCAGCAAATATCTCTCTGGGACTGAGAGTAGGCTTTCAGAATGACCTGAAATGACGAGAAAGGGTGTTGGCTGCAATGTCCATCCTGTAGTTCTCGTTGATCGAAATGAAAAACAAGATCTGTCCTAGTTGTGTGTTAAGACACCTGACTGGACATAGATGTCGATCTTCATCCTCATTGGATGAGATGTCAGACAAGGGTCTGATCCTCATAGAGGGAGAGGTATGTCTGGGTCGTAGTTCTGAGCTAGAGGTAGAAACACCAGGAGAAAACGGGAGTGTGATGAATCGTCCCTGTGGAAAGTCATGTCCTGGGGAAATCCGCTCAGACCATATATCTCACTCCTACGCCGGTCACTAGCCAGCAAAGGGAGGAAAGTAGTTTTGAGGGTTAGCACGTCAAAGGATATAGTTCCCAAGAGCACTTGAAAGCGAATAGTTCTCAAGCGTTCGAATGAAATTTAGAGACGAGGAACACGTCCCACAGGAGAGCTCTCCTGGTGTTGCGTGACCTGAGTGCAACTTCCCTGGACAGCTCTTATGAAGGAAGTCCCCTTCAAAGAAAGGACCTGGCATCTGCTTCATCGTGGTGCAAAGAGCCGATCTGTACATTGAACCGCACTGAGAGTTTTAGCCCTGTGGAGCAGTGAGCCAGACAGTTTGTGATCTGCATGCTAGGAGGGTTGTCAGGCAGACCTTTGTGTTCCGTAAAACCACTCAAGCCATTTGCACCAACGGATCTCCTTGAACCACAAACCAACGGCTTAAGATCTGTGAAGGCACCCCTTAAAAAGAGGGGTACAAGAAGAGAGGTTGTCCAAGGGTCAGAAAGATTCAATTCTGGTAAAGGCAGCACGGACCACAAAACAGCCACACATGCAGGTGAAGCAACTAGGGTTTCAAATGAGGGTTCTGAACGGGGTTGTCTCAGCAGATCTGGTTTGACCTTGAGTTCCAGAGGAGGAAGGTAAGTGAGAGCCAGCAAGTCCGGGTACCATTGTAGGGCCGGCCACTTGGGCCCAATCAGGATGAGCTGTGGACGTTTCAACCTGGCTTTATGAACCACCTTGGACAGGGTCGGAGAGGGGCTGGGGGGAAGGTGTAAGTGATCAAGTTGCTTCAATCCCGATACAGAGCACACACTGCCTAAGCTCTCCAGTCTGAGACCGGCGAGACACTCATCATGAATCTCTCGCTGAACTTGGTCGCAAAGAGGTCCTCTGTCGGTCGGAACCTCAGTTCCCACACCCCTCCCCGAAGCGTGATCCTATCGAGGGTCTACTCTGTCTAAAGGATGCACACACTGAAACTCACTGATCATCAGATGGCTCCATGCCACGTACAGTGGACCTGGGAGTTCCATTCTGAAACACACACACACACACACACACACACACACACACACACACACACACACACACACACACACACACACACACACACATACACACAGAGTGATCAGGTCAACATCACTAGTTACAGGACCTGATCCGTCTGAATATCAGTGGGTTATTTCAAACACAACTGAGTCATCAGAGACTAAAATGGTTTTGCCAATTTCGAGAAATCAACTTCTGAATGAAGTTTGTCTTCAGATTTCAGCTCCTTTAAGTTGTGTTTCTCATCAGAAACTAGTGGAGGCAACTTTCCTTTGGTCATATAGGGCCAAAGAAAACAACATGATAAAGAATGCATCTAGGTTTATCAAAGCCTGTCTATCAATTAAATTAACTTTCCTTCCTTTGTATGAAAGAATCCTAAGCCTCAATGGTACTTTAATGTAATTACTAAGTCTTAACAGAACCCGTTGAGAATAATTATAAGTGCCGAAATCGGCAGCTTAATTAGTTTGCCTGCAGAATTTGATGGGCTCTTAGGCTCTCAAGGCCTCCCCCCCTCCCCCTCTTTTTTGTGTTGTTTAAAAAAAAGAATTTTTTAGAACAAATGTAGTGTGACATATGTTGATCAGTGTGCACGTTTTGATGCTTCCTTGACACAGAAACTGAAATAAAATGTACTGACGACGCACTTGAGACACGTCGGCGGACTGAATTGTGAGTACAGAGACATATGCTGGTGTTCTGGTTCAGTTTCGTTGTTTAAAAAAGCACCCGACTACTGGTAGCCTACATAGCACATGACGGTATTGTGCTGTGCTTAGTATCCTCTGGGTAAATCAATGTTACGGGTCGGGAAGGTGGAATAGATCATTGCTATTCCTGCGTGTGCAGATACCAACACTGATGCATAGTCCACGATCCGTTCTCTCAGTTACGACTGTGCCTGTTAATACAGGCAATGGGTTTCATGCTACAGTGCGAATGTGTCTCTCTCTTTTTCTTTCTTTTTTTTTAATATAATATATTCATTTTACTTTATTCTGTTTTATTTTTCAAAGGGATGTGGAGCTAATTTACACTTTGGGACATATCATTTATGATTTTGTATAGCCAGTACCCAACAGTAGCACACTGCCATCAATATGCTGTGATAACCTATTGCCATGGCGAAGTGGTTAGCGTCATGGACTGTAAACTGAGAGGACTTAGGTTTGAGCACCATCAAAGGTGGGATTTTTCTGTCCGTGGCTGGCACTTTTCCATTATTGATTGTGCTTTGGGTTCAAATGGTAAGAAGACTGGGACGACACAGTCCGTGGTCATTCATTTCATAGATGCCTCTTTGGGAATGTTGTTCAAATTTCCTAACACTGCAGGTGTCTATATGTCTTGGGCCTGGTTGATACCAGAATACATTATAAAAGTACGGAAAGCAACCTGTCATATTTCAAATCTATACCGTCTTCCATAGCAGAATCGTCATCATGCTCATCTTAATTCATCAAAAGATTATATAAAAAATGCCCTGTATCAAACTTCTGTGAGCGCAGTGTGTAAGCAACAACGCGGGTCAAGTACTCACTTTAAACAGCTGAAGTATCCGAGACACCAGCGACAGGAAAACGAGGATAGTGCCCACGATCACAGCAACTGCTAACCAGCTCATGTTGCTGTCTGTTCCACAACTGTCTGTTCTAAAGTTCCTGTCCCAATTTTTGATGATGTAGATCAGCGACCGTGGCTGGGAAATATTTACACAACAGCCAGGCCAAATGTATATTTTTCCAGTCCTAGCAATATAAGTACACACATGTGTGTATCTGTTCCAATATTATGGATCTTAATGCCAAATAATGTGGTATTTTCTCGGCTGGGAAATGATATCGGTAATTTTTATTGTCGAGATTAACAAGTTCACTTTCGGTGTTCAATTGTTGACTGCAGGTCAGCAGGTGGGAAGCCATGCAGATGGTGGGGGTGCGTTGATTTTTCTTCCACTTTATTTATCTTCCACTCAATGGAAATCTCAAATGAGTTAATGCTGATTAATATTACCCCTCCCACACCATTCCCACCCTCCAAATGAAGAAGAAGAAGAAGAAAGCGAAATCGTCCAGTCGTTTTCAAGTTGTCAAGTTCAAAATAATAACAACGTTCAATAGATAATGCAATGATATATTCATCGGTTCACGCACGACTGGCGTAAAAGACAAAGTTGAATGTCCATCCGATGGGTTCGTGAGTCATGTGATTCTGCTCTTGGATGCGCCTGGTGGGTCTAAGATGGACTTTGTTTCTATCCAGATTCTCAGGTTAATTAACAGATGTGCAGACTGGATCTGATCTGCTGTGTGTACTCACGTGTAAACATGCAATAATGTTGGCTAAATACGCATGCTTAGGACTGCGCAACTTCCTGTCAGCATTTGGTGAGTAAAACAAAAACACGCACTTTTCCTGCAACACCTTTTATCTAAACCATAGGGTGGAATGGCAATACACATTGAAATAACAATATGGAATGTGGAAAGTTCCGCTCACAAACACAAAAAGCTCATATGCACGAACGCGTGCCTCCTAGCCCCCCTCCCCCCGCCACGCTCACAAATATATCGCCTACACACACACACACACACACACACGTGCATGCACACATACACGCACACACACACACACACACACGCACACACACACACACACACACACACACACACACACAGCTGATACAAGTGCCTCAATTGAAACCTTTTCCACAGCCCAGATATGTACTGTTGTTGTTGTTATATTATGCAGTGTGCCTCAGGCAAAGCGTCACTTGCACACAACACTGCCGTATGACTCAGTAGCTTCAGTCCCTCTCGCCCACCCACCCCCACCCCCAATACCCCCCCCTACACACACACACACACTACCCTTCCGTTATGTCCTCCCTTACCCATACTCCTCTTCTCGCCAGTCTGAACTCACTTTTTATATCAGGCCAACCCTTCATTCCCTTTCCCTCCATCCCACTCCTGCCTGTCTAGCTGCTGCACTTGCTGTGCCCATTACGCTAATGTATTCTGGTATCGGGCCGCATAATCTTCGCACATGATCTCTTTTCCCTCCCTTCTCCTCCTTCATGTTCCCTTCCACTCTCCTCGTCATATAATGCATTTAATGTACCGTGTTTGCAAAATTTGGGCTCTTGATTCAGAAAAGACGAATCAGGGCATGACAGTATGTGTCGCTACATGTCAGGACTTGCCCAGTATGGTTAGGTTATGACTTGGGCAGAATGGTTCTAACCCAGTCAAAAAGGCCCAGTCGGTACAAAGCAAGGCAAAAGGTTTATTTCATGTACCCACTAGGAATGGTGAAATATCAAGCACATGAATCTTAAACACACACAACATACAAACAAAAAGAGTGATCTTAGACAGTCAGTGGGTAACAACTTCCTTCTCAGTCAACTAAATGTACTTCAATGCACATGCAGTCAGCTACCAAGGCAGAAACCATCCCTGCCCTAAACTCATTTCGGATTACAAACCAAACGTCTTTAATATCAGCAGGTAAGTCGTGGCTGCTCCTTCAAGATAATGAAGCCAAGTACCAAGGTCTCAGGCATTTTCTCCGTCGTTCACATTGGGGGTATTATTGCCATCATGTTGACAGAGTGCCTGTTAACCCAGCCCATGTAACTGCCACAACAGAGTTAGCATTCCAGCACTCCATCTGAACTCGTGTATACCCCCCCTCCCTCTAACAGAAAACTCTCTTTCTCCCCCCACCATCCACACCCCCCTCTCTGTCTGTCTGTCTGTCTCTGAACTTTTTAACACCAGGGCATATATTCATTTATTCAGCATTCCCACATTAAAACGCCCCGTTTTTTTTGTTTTTTTTGAAATATTTTTTTAATCTCAAAACAGCACAAGTGCTTCAACCCAAGCATGAAGCCAAACAGCAGTGTTGCCATTTAATGCAGCATATATAAAAGCTTTTCGATGAAGTCGTGGAGTGCATTTTTCAGAATAAACTTGTGACAGGGGACATGTGACGGTCGGTGGAGCAACAATGCGAAAATGATAAAACGATGTGAGCTCAGTTAGCATCATAGTGGCCTTCAGCGACTGATGTCCGCAGAATGAACCATAGTCTTTTCCTCTATAAGACCCCTATATATATAGCTAACCCGGAGGTCAACACCTTGGGGACCCCCAAAAGCAGTCGACTCATGCATTGATCGACTTATCCACACCTCGGAAAGCTCGATATTTTCTGACTGACAGTAAACTTATCCGATGTGTGGAAAGCAAACCTTTTAAAACAAACTACCCAGATTAGTTACTTACAGGATGTAATAAAATACATTGTCCCTGTGTCAGTGTTGCATTGTGCATGCCTTTTAAACATATTTTGGAACGAGATTTTTTTTTACTGGTAAACATGTATTGATTTATTCAGTTTGTGGACCTCAGTTGCTTGCAGGCTATGACAATCCCGATTTATGTTTGGGGTGTATATGGTGTTTTTTTCTCTCTATTCCTTTGTGCACTTTCTTTTCATTGCCTTTTCTCTTGTGTTTATCCCCCTTGCAATTGTTTCAATTTTGTTCAAAGGTCCTCGTTATGCACAGTGGAGATTAATGTGTTGTTGGCTTATTGTTTATGATTTGTTATGTGGGGGAATAGTTGAGCAAATTGGTGTTGTTTGGGGGGTAGAAGGCAGCATAGCCATACCTCCGGTCTTTCAGTCAAAATTAGATTGGTCGTGTGTGTAAGTGTTTCTTTTTGTTGCCGTTCTGAATTCTTGAGTAGCCATTGTGGTTGCAGTAGTCCTGAAAGTTATGATTAGAAATCCTTTGTAATCCCAATCCAGGGTTACCAGATTTCCAGTTGGTTACCAGTTGGTTTTCAGTGTTTTTTTCCAGATGTTTTCTGGATTACCATTCTCCCATTTTTTCCCTCAGCTGTTCCACATTCTATGCATCCATTGTGCTGCATAAAGTCTTTACCAACAATACCATCTCTATGCATCCACTGTGTTGCATGTCCTGCCACTTCCTGTCCTTCCGGTGTGCTACACATAGAAGAAAGTGTGTTCTTGTTCGGTTGCAACACAAATGCACCCACCCCAAGCAAACCCAGCAGGATATGCGTCATATACAGGAGGCTATTCTGATTCTGAAAATTCACATGCATGCACAAACACACACACACACTGACTGTAGGTCATCATTTCAGCTCTGTATTTATTGACATTCTTGTAAGCCCCAAATTATGATACTCATCACAAAAAACAAAACAACAAAAAAAAAACAACCCCCCCAAAAAAAAACAACAACAACAACACCCAAAAACATGAAAATATAAAGATTATTACTGTCATAACTATGAATCCAATAACTGAGCATAATCATTAAGTGACGGTATCATGTTGATTAATATCTCCGATTCTTACAACAGCAATCTCGTGCCTCTGATGCTTTTACTAGAGTCTAATCTAGCTTACTGACCTTTGGGAGGGACGCGGGGATGCAAAGAATGATCAACATCATTTTAGTAAAGGACCAGACATACATTATAACTAAATGGTTTAAACTTCCAGTTCAAAGATCTGTGAGGTTCAGTGGTTTGGGTCTTGGCCTGTGGGTGAAGTACGGAGACTTTTCTGATCCCAGAGGTTCCTGTCTTTTCATGCTGCAGATCAAGTGAGTCATGATACTTTTTTGAACGTTTATGGTTATTGTTGTCTTTACAATGTGATTAACTACAAGCTTTCTTTTCCAATAATGCAGAAGTGGTTTACTCATGCTCCTTATGATTATGATATTATAATGCCACCACTCGCTTTCGCCTTACCCTAGAAACCATTACTGTAATAGTTGACACAATTGATGCTGTTGCTATGTTACAACTGGGTCCAGGCTATTTATTATTAATGTCATCTTAAATCATCATGATTACTACATCATTAATGTGTAAACATTGATTGATTGAATGATTGGACAAATCTTCCTTTTCTTTTTTTTTTTTTGTTGTTGTTGTTGTTGTGTTGTGTTGTTACAGATTTGTTTTGCTTGTTTAGTCTGTTTTGCTTTGTTTGTTTTATCTCGTCTCTGTAGTGGAAGATGCTAACGGTTCGTTTTATAATGTTAGTTTCATACTATTCTCTGTATTGTATACATGTTTTTGGGGAAAAAAAATTTTTTTAAGTTAAAAAAACAACTGAGTCATGATACATCCACAGCAAGCACTGCAACTGAGATCCCTGCATAAGAAGGAAAGTGGCAGAACGGTTAAGACGCTTAGCTGCCAGTACATCATCCATGAGGGTGCTGGTTTGATTCCCGCTCTCACCCTTTCTCGTCAGTGGAAAATCAAACTGAGCATCTAGCCGTTAAGAAGAGGGCCAGTATGCAGCATGCACCTTGCGCATTGAAAAGAAAAAGCTGTGGTAACAAGAGTGTTGTCTTTTGTTAACACTGTTCACATACATAAAACCCATCAACTGAAAAGACTGCAAGGCACAACAAGCTGTAATAAAACATGACAAACTGAACTTCATTAGATAAATACATGATCTGAAATGATCTTTCATTTATTCATCTATTTATTTGTTTGTTCATCTATTTTTAAAGACCAGTAAATTTTGTGAGTTTGTGATATTAAAATTTTGTGGTTTCAAGAAATCAATAGTGAAGTCAAACAAATATGATGATAAATTTAAAATCATGGATACACACAACCTTTTGAAACTGGAATTTTCCATGGGAGATATACATCTGTCTGGTTGAGCACCCTTAGCATAAGAAGACTTTCCCCCCAGTATTTCTGAAGTAGTTCCATTTCTTTTCACAAAGACATGCAAAATGACAAAGTATTTAGCAAAGATAATGACTCACCCGACTTTTCGCCAAGCTACAATGAGGTGGTCTATGGAACTGATCAAGCAATGCTGGATATGAATGAAATAAGATTGTTCCCCTTGGCAGGGAGACAAAACATAAGGGGCAGCGAGAGCAGACAGCCAGGACTTCTCCTTTTGGCTGACAGATAAGATTTCACCACATGTTACATTAAATATCATGTGTCAATTCACCTTCCTATTTCTTGCACGTAGAGATAACCGTGTACAAAGAAGTCAAATCCATACAGGCTGACGTATAGACCTGCACTTTTTTCGCTCATGTTTAAGCCTAATGGATGCATTTCCATATGTACCCACCAAAAATTTGATAAAAAAAAAGATTTCACCCATTGATGGACAGCAACGACTCCCCCCCCCTCGCCCAAACAACTTGCCCCCACTACCACCATGACCTACAACAATGAACAGCACCAGCACCCCAGAACTGAACACCTTGACCTCAGGGGAACATGGCAGTAGGTCATTAAACTCAACTCTTAACAAGGAGACCAAAAGTACCCAAGCACCGGTCAACTTGAGCATCAGAGCAAATATTCGTCGTCAGAGATTCATCTCTTCAAGGAAACTCCATCTTCAGATGCAAAAGATGAGAATGGGAAAGAACAAAAAGAAAAAGTTTGTAGGAGCCCATCTCCCACACACCCCAAGCCCGTCCAATAACAAGACTATGTGGAGGCATTTCTGAAGCAATCAATTCCATACAAATAGCGACGCAATGATATATTCTGACCAGCGAAAGGGTATGTTTTATGTGATACAACGGCTACAAGATTTGGAAAAACCATACTCTAATGATATGTAATTCTATGACTATGTACAAAGTGGGGTTTTTTTCTCTCTTTATGGCATTGAAAATCTAGGAAGCGCATTGATTCTCTTCAGTTCAGAGCTATAGATACGGCAACTTGAGTGTGATCTAGTATTTTGGCTGATGACAGTGGGGTCTAGGGAATAACCCTTGTACATATCCAGAACCGAGCCTGCAGACTTATCTACATATCTAACAAAAAACAAAAACCCAGGGCGACAGTACAATGTGTTCTCCCACCTAAAAATCAGTGAGTACAGAATGAAAACACCGTATTTACAGTTCTGGTAATACCATTATCATGCAGCTTTGAATTTACATTTCTAGTATTAACATATCCAGGTGTGGTTTTTTTTAAAGTTACAGTAATAACACAGTGTTGTGTGATTTTCAGTTTAGGGTAATAGCATACTGTTTAACAGTTTTTAATTTTGTACTCATCAAATTAAAAAAAAAGATAAATCTTTCCATTATGCAGTCACTGTACCAGTCACCTATTCCTACCTCTACTCAAGTAGAATTGTCTGAAAGATAATTTGACATGTTTCCTATATGTAGACAGCAAAATCAATTATCCGTGCGTACATTTTGTCTTTTATCCAGCTTTATACTAATCAAGAAAGGCCCTGTATTTCCTATGACATTTCCAACAAATCTTTCACACTTGGTTCACACTTGAAATTATTCCTGTTCCATCTTAACATGCAAGTATCTTTCTGAACAATGGCTGACTGTCAGGAATATATGTGTAATTTAGTAAGGGCCTTCAAATGTCTTCACCTCACTGCCTTTCTCTCCCACCTCGAACACGCACAGTTCACTGTTCCCGAATGGTTGTCAGTCAGCTGCAGGGTTTTTTACAAAAAAAGGAAGGCTATCACACTAGAGTCCCCTTCAAACCCTGATTTCGTGAGGAACTTTTATTTCCTCCTGGCCACTTTGAACCATATCTCCTCCTTTGGACGAGTGACCAGACCGTGGACCGCCTTGACGTTTTGTCCAGGAACCAGCATGAACCTGAACTTCTGCAGGGCACTGACCATCATGATGGCAGCCTCCACATAGGCAAAGCGATAGGCGGGGCACTGTCGGTGTCCGGCAAACCCAAAGGGAGAAAAGGCTATGGCTGGTCGGCCTTTGCTTCTCCTCTCCGAGAAACGATCAGGATCAAATCTGTTGGCAGAAATGAATAAAAAGATGAATAAGTAAATAGATTAAAAATAAAAACAAAACAACAACAACAACAACAACAAAAAATAAATAAAACAAAACAAAAAACCCACTGAAACAACAATAAAAAAAAAAAACGACAACAAAACATACAAAAAAAAAAAATGCATGCTTCATTGAAACAAGTATCAACAATATATATATATATATATATATATATACAGACTGACTCAGTGACTGACTGCATGTTACAACTGGCATTCCTAATTGCTGTAATAGGAATGCAACTAATGTTGCAATAAACAGATAAATCAGTGAAATAAAAGTAATGATAACTATCAATGTTTGTGTGATTAGAATCAAAAGTTGCCGTTTCAAGTCATGACAGCAAAAACATATTTCAGTGGTAGAAGGGAGAGGACTCTTTAACTAAAAAAAATTTACAGATTTAGTCCCCCTTTTTTCAAAGATCATGGAATATTAACAAATATTATTGAAAGGAAAATAGGTCAATAACGCCACTCTTACGTAAATACAAACCAAATATTGATATCAAGACATGAAATATTCTCCTTAACAGTTTGTTAAAAAAAAAAAAAAAAAAAGGAGGAAATACCTTACCTTGAGAATCTGAATGAGTAAAATGAATGAAGGAAAAAAAAAAAAAAGAAGAAAAAAATCATGAACATTAATTATTTTCATCCTAAGGACATAAACAAGTATCTTATTTCATCAGTAACTAAAATCAATTTTCAGAAATATCCTCCTGTGCCAGAGAGTCTTTAGAGTCTTCACCACAATAAAGACACAATGGGTAAAAAACAAGAGGGACGAAATGCACTTCACACTTACACAGTGGGAGCTGGCCAGATGTTCTCATCCATCAAACTCACACCAAGAGCATGGATCACAGGGGTCTGGAACATTATAAATATCACACACACACACACACACACACACACACTGACTTGTATCAAAGGGATCTTTTTTCTTCATTTACAAAACAATTCGGTTCAGCTGAATGTGCAGCTCTAATGCAAACGTCCCTGATTGCTGTTGAAGTAATTGCTGGCCAAGACTTTCTCATCAGATGCTGTAATATTTTTCTTAGAAGAGCGTTAAAAATAAGGAAAAACAAATCTCTGAAAACAGCAGTTTTTAAGCTGAATTCTTTAAAGTATTCTGGAACTTTAGTTGTCAGATCTCTAAATGAAAGTTTAACCCATTCAACCTTAGGTTTACAGCCTAGGCAGGCTTCCTTGTAATATTAATGCCGAAAGATGCAAAAAGGTGTACTGTTTTCCTCCAAAAACATAATCAAAAACAAAAACTAATATGTAAATATGGCAGACGTTAGTTACCTTTGCTTGCAGTTCATATGGTCATATGTTGGAATGCCAAAAAAAATTTCATGAGACAAATTTTGACGCCGGAGCACTGCTCAGGAGCAGGCTCAATATTTAAGAAAATGAATTACACTAAACACAAAATTAATAAATAATTATGCTTTCTTGAAAATAAAGTAAAAACGTAAAATTTCTTTAAACATGTCAAGGTAACTACATGCCCATATCTTCTCTTAGAATAAAAGAAGGGAATGAACAAGGATTGCAAATGACAAAAGATTGTTTATGCATTTTTGATGAATGAGGACCAATCTGGTTTTATGGCCAACTGTTTTATCTGTGATGTTGGAAATGTTTATTATATTAGTTACACAATCAGCAACAATCTCTCTCTCTCTCTCTCTCTCTCTCTCTCTCTCTCTCTCTCTCTCACACACACACACACACACACACACAAACACACACACACACAATTTTTTATGCCTGGACTTTGAAAAGGCTTTTGACTCCTTGACTGGTATTTTATCTTTCAAGTTAACAATGCTTATGGATTTGGCCTTGGGTTTCATAGATGGATTACTAGTTCTTAAAGAAATTGATAAATTGAGTGTACTGGTAAATGAAAAGCTGCTTTGGTTTCATAATAAGTGTGGATGTCAACAGGGTAATCCCATATCAACGTATCTATTGTGATGAATTCCTGGATAATATAATCAAATTGAATGGCAAAATCAAATTAATTCAGAGCTGATCAATTTGGAAACAAAATCTCTACGTATGCGGATGAAATTTCCCTAGACGGACAGAAAACTTCATTTGAAGAAAACGAAAGAGCAGCAGAACAGTTCAAAGAAACCTGCAATTCTGTGTCTTCATCAGCAGACAAAATGACACTCACCCCAGCATGGATCTTGTGACCTCCCAGAACAATGTCTTCATCAGAATAGCGGGCCGCCCAGGGTGCCACCACAGCACATCGCAACGTCTCGTCCAACACCTGACGCAGGTACCTGATAGAAGAGGACAAATATGTTTAATTTTCCTTGACATCATTGAAAACTTTTTTTAAATTCAGGAACCATTCTCCATTTCCATCTTTTCACTTGTCAGGAAAACAACCAATCAAATTGATTAATGGAGAGATATATTAAACAACAAGTCGTTTTAACTGTGATAATTTCACAATTATTGTCTGACCGTAACACTTGAGTGGCAACAAACTGAAACTGGTTCATGTTTACAACCCTGCCAGTAACAGAAAAAAATAAACAGAGACTTTATCAAATCAAATATTTGGAAAACAGGCTGATAAACAAAAACTACAAGCAGCTTGTGAAAATCCTTTGCAAACATTCATACACTTAGTAAACCCTACAAAGGATATAACAGAAATACGTAGTTGTGAAGAGTTTTTAACCCACTTGAGCTCTCCAAGAGACTGGTGTGTGACAGGCTCCTTGGTGCCCAGAACGTCCACAATCTCCTGGTACAGCCTCTCCTGGCATTCCTCATGCATGCACAAGTAGTAGACACACCACGTCAGCACTGCAAGACACCATAACAACATTAAAGAACCCTGTCTCTTTGCCAAGTGTTGTGCACATTAATCATGACCATGTTAACGCTCCCTACCTTAAAGGCATCATTTTCAAGGGAAACCCGACTGTTACAGGCAAACGCAGCCGCTGTTAGAAACAGTCCCTGTCAGTATTTCGTGCATATGTCATGACAACGGGGATCACCAGCTATAAACTTTGTAAGCATGATTCATAATTATTAAAAACGAACCAAACTAGCGCAGTATGCAAACATATCACTCATGGCAGTCTTGTATGTACACATATGTAAATAAGAAACCATATCCTGCAAACAAACAGGGGAAGCACAAGGTCATAGAAGGGTGGGGAGAGAGGGAATAGAGCAGACTAAATCCTAATTTCACTGTCTCAACCATCATCAGGAACAAAACTAATTCACACACTTAGTACCATTTAGGTCTGCAGGGTATCAAACGCTTCTCTTTGATTGCACGTTTATAGTTTCTAACATGTCCATATATTCTGACTATCAGACTTACTCACACCATTAACTCTGCTTTTTCCATTCTCTAATTAAGTGGCTTCCATGTTTGGTTTGTGCCCATATTATCTGCACAGTAATCATCTGTAAATATCTATAAATGTCCTTATTCAGATTTGTGTCACATTAATCAAGCTATTTTAGAACCATGTTATTTAAATGGTTGAATGAAAATGAGCATTTTATTTGTTTTATTCACCTGAACAATGAAAACTAATCACTAAGTGGCACATTTGTTTTGGAATACGTTTGTTAACTATTTCTAGAGTGTCAATATCTAAAACGAAGCAGTTGGAGGAAATGCACATAGACTTCTTTGCCAATATAATGAATTAACAGGTCTTTTCTTTTTCTTCGTACCATGCGTCAAAGTTTGCATCTTGTGCCTCTGAATACACCAAGTGAGTTTTTGATAACTTTGTATTCCTACAGAAACATGTCTGATGTATACTTTGTGATGCATTACATGAAAATCAGTAAAATTCTCAAAAAAAGAAAAAAGAATAATCATACCCTGTAGTATAGATTTGTATGGTGGTGAAACAAATTCACTGAAAAGTAGGCTTAACACTCAACTATGTTTAAGCAAAAACATATACATGACACATAACGCATATTGATCAGAGAAAAGACCTTATTTCTGCCAATTCTTGTTGCAGTGTACATGCAAATGTATGTGTGCAAATGACACATGCGTAAGTTTCTGTATAGTATGTGTGATAGTGTATGCATGTTAAAGCTGCAGATGTGTGAATCAGGTGGGGTTGGGGGGTGGGGAGAGGCAGCTGATAGGGAGGGCGAGTCCACTGTTCAAACCATCATCATTAAAACAATTCACTTCCACTCACAGACGCCTGTTGTATGAAATCCTCCAACGGTGTACGAAATGGCATCAGCAAATCGTCGCTCCTCGTCGTCAGGGTGATGACCAATAATGGCATCCAGCAGCAGGAAGTCACGACTCTCCCCCCCATGTCTCTCCCTCTCCTTCACGGCACGTGCAACAATGTCCCTCATGGTGGTCACGGCTGCACACAATGAAAATCTTTAACTTTTAAAGTAATAAAGACATCCTAACAAGACCAGATCAATCTCACAGGCTCACCAGTTACATTTTCATTTCCAACTGTGACAATGGTCGGTACTGGACATTATGTTTTCTTGCTTTCAATAACCATGACCATCTAAAAACCGCTTTAAAAAAACAAAGGAAAAATGAGCAGTTATCCACATCATAGGAACACGTGTATCTAATTACCTTCGTTGAATTTCTGTGCCCTGGCGCTGCCTTCTTTCGGCAAAATGGGGTTCGATAGACGCTCCTCCATGTCGCTCCAGGCCTGCAACAGTGTTACACTGTGTTAGCCACTGCCCACCAGATATCCCCACGGCTACCCATCTTGTGCTGGCTTTGCAAGCTTCCCCCAGGTATTGCAATTCTCCCCGAGTTCCCTTTCAACCATTTTGAACCATGTCTACCTTGGTCTTCCTCCCAGTCCCAATTTTCCATCTGGTGTCCTGAAAATGGCCACTCTTGGATTTGCATATTGTGACATCTAAGGAATACTTTTAGCAGTATCATAATTCAATTCTTGCCTGATAATACATGTTTCATGATTTAGTCAATGCAAAGGGGGGAAACGGCAATGGCGTGCACCTTGTTTTCACTCCAGTTTTTGTAAAGTGGGTCCATCAGGGGAGATCAACATATAAGTTTTGTTTCACAGAACTGCCTCAGTGAAAATGCACTGCTGTTCCTGGTAAGAGGTCTGTGCAGCACCACACTCTCTCCTGGTTTTCTTCATGCCTGTGTGTATAGATACAATGGATTCTTTTTTGTGTAAAAAAAGGTTAGCAATACTTTTATCGTGGGGTCTTTCATAATCCACATTGGAATCATTGTTCACAGGACCACCATTTACTGTCTCCACCAAAGGACTATCACCCTGATCATTGCTTGAGGTCTGATGTTGTGGGCGGGGAAGGGGGAAGGGGGGCGAGGGGGGGGTTGAAGGGGGGGTCGGAGGGGCAGAATGTCTGGGTTATGCTTGCCTTGGACTCAGGACCTATTGACACATGATTTTGGATATACAGAATAGGTTTATGTCAAACATGTACCTTCTTATGCCAGATCTTGTCACCAAGACAAGGCAGTCAAGAAAAATTAATGACGTACCACATCATAGCTGTGTTTGAATGCCAGGGCTTCTTTGTCGTCTTTGAATTTATCCCCCAAGAGGCCGATGAGAGCTGCTTTGACAGCATAGAGGAACATGTGGTCTCCAAGGGGAAAGTGGTCATCTGCTTCAGCCTTCTCCCACTTGATGGTAACCTCATCGGCAACCTGCAGGATTAAGGAGCAAAACCATAGCAGACAACTGAATCGATTGATGGCAAAGGAAGTGCAGGTAAGTTATCACCGTATCGTTAATACAAAAATGACAGAGCCAAAATGGGTCGACAGATAGTAAAGGACACAAAGTCTGGAAGGTTGTATGTTTCTAATCTAATTTTTCCCCAATGATAAATAGAAAATAAGCAACCAGGTTTCCTGCTTCAACTAATTCCATATTTTTGTGTGACATACTTCTATGTAAGTAATTGTTCAATTTCTTTTAAACAAACACCAACAGCAGAGAACTTTATTTAAATGTGGTCTTAAACTTGCTCTGGCCAACAGAATCTTGTTTTCATTTCATCACATTGGTTGCAGTCTATTTACTTGTGGCAATACATGTTTTGTAAGTTGTTTTGCTTTTGCTTTGTCGTAATGTGTTCACAGCAAGGCATAAACTGTCATAACATATGTAAGTTTACCTGCTTATTTGTATTCAATCTGAAATGCATACATGAACGCAATGGCCACAAATTTAAGGGGTGCAAACTAAGCATGCTTGGAATGAGTTAAATAAAGGGGAAATAAAAATGTATATTTTACTCATTTTTTTTTTTAAATTGGTGTCATCGACTGTCTAAAAGAAAAAGGATTCAAGTTAATGATCTCATTTGTTTTGCACATATGGTCCATAAAAAACTTAATCAGGAGAAAATATAATCACTGAATGAGAATGCAATAACATTTTGAATGTGTTACAAATCATATCAAGTGTGAACATTAAGTAGGATTAATAGATTAATAACTCTCTGGGGAAAAAAACCTATTGCATATACAAAAATATAAATAAATTTCAAAGGTTCCAATAAAATATTATTGCAGGATATTTGTCACAAGAGAATTTTAAAGAAAATGGGGATCTTTAGCAATGACAGATCTTCGTTTTTAATTTTTTAAAGGACTCTGTAAATCATTACTAATGATTCTGCAATATTTCCCTAGCGTATTGGCCGGAAACTCTGGAGAGAGGTCACTGGTGAAGACCAATATATCCTAGATTTTAATAAAAACCAGTTTCAAGTGTTTTTTCCACAAGATTTTTTCAATAAAGAGTTGTTGTTTTTCCGATGGGCTTATCCCTCTAATTACTCAACTGGCATATCCACATTTTCAGAAATGTGACTCCTTTTGACATGTCATCTGAACACTTAGTTCATGAACAAGAGCTCAGCTCCACACCTTCTGCAGCCTCTCATAGTAAAAACCCAGGGAGTTGTAGTTGAAGACTTTGTCGTAGGCCTGTCGCCGTAGCTTCCCATCAGCATCGTTCGCGTACTGGATGCTGTGAGGGGTTATGAAAGGTTCGAACATACGAAACAGTTCCGCTGGAGAGAAACAAATATGGTAATCATGTATTATGTGCATTGAAATCATTCCAAACAAGAATATGACGCCTCTGCACCGATGGACTACGACCAAATGAAATGAAAGTGAAAACAGAAACAGACCAACCCACCAAATGTTCAGCTCTATTTCATCCCCTTTGTTTTTTGTTTTGCTCATTATAAATAGTATAAACACTTGTCTCACTTGGTCCCAATGCCCTCGCACTCATTTATCTCTCAATGACACATATATACATTCTCAACGACACAGAGGGCTGTGATAGATGTTTCTTTATGTTCAAATTTACAAAACAAAATAAAACGAGAAAAAGTACACACAAAAAAAATCCAAAAACAACAACAAAAAACAAAAAAACAACAACCAGAAAACAAAAACAAAACAAAACAAACAACAACAACAACGACAACAAAAACCAACCAATAACAAAATAACAACAAAACAAATCATACATTCACAGTCTGTTTCAATGTAAATGACACATAAATTGTATTATGATTATGAACATAAAAACATGGTAGATACAGAAGCTTTGACAAGAAACTGACAAGTCTGGAGGAATCTGGTGAACAGTTCTTCTGTGCGGCACCCCACTGACTCTTCACAGAGTTAAAGGAGAAGAAGATACAAAAGAACAGTGCGTAAATGATTCATCAACAATAATACACCGACAAACAAACAAAAAATCTAAACGTGTGCCCCATCCCCTATCTCCTCCCCACACGTCAATGCCATCATGCTCCACACCCACCTGGGCGGTTAAAGAAAGCCTGGTGTTGTTTGAACAGTTCATGGGAACCAATGCTGACGACATGCTGTTTGCCCCACCAGAAAGAGGCGATCGGTCCAAACTCCTTGTGCAGCCCCATCAGAAACTGGTGAAGACTGCCAGCTTTTCCGATGTCGTTCAGGTTCCCATTTCTGTAATTTACGTGAAAAAGTTTAATTTAATAGTAGAAGTTTCATTGTGATGCATTTCTTTCTTTAAATAATATTGCTCAGTTTTACGGGATCAAATTGCCCAAAGTTACATGAAACAGGTCAAATAACTGTCTTATAAATGGAAACGAATAGTAAACATTACAGCAAAGTATATCTGTGGTACTGGGAAAGAGAGAGAAGATATGAGATGTCTAGGAGAATAGGAGGGAGGGAGGAAAGGGGGGGGGGAGATAAAGAGATAAAAAAAAAGAGAGAGAGAAGGCAAAACGGGGTCTTACTACAGCAATTCTGCATACTTAATCATGAACAGAAATGGAAATAAATGAAATAATGTTTAAACTTTTTTGCCCTATTGACACACACGCACAAAAATCGACTCGCACAAAAATTAATGATTAAAGAAAACGAAAAGGTTATGGTGAATGGGTGTGGTCAGTTCCATTCATCCTTTCAACTACTTAGAAGACAGCAAGCCATATTAGACATAAAATAGATAAATAAATAACTGAGAACGAATAAATCAGTAATGATGACTATAAACAGCGTAATATAAATTTGAACAATATCAAGGCCAAAGAATGGTGAAGCATGGAACAAAGTGAGCAAATCAAAAGGCCAAGTAAATTAACAAACTGATATAAATACAAACATTTATCATCAAAAAGATTTAAACAGATCATATTGATAATGACAAGCATTTTCCATACTGACAGTGAAACAGCAAAGCAGAAAGAGAAAGCAAGATGGAGAATGTGAAAACAAAGCAAGCGAGACAAATAAACTACATATTGATAGCAGAGATCATGTGGGATTCAACTAGATAACCCATCTTGCAGCTAAAAAAAAACAACAGAATGATGTGCTTGGCATGACATTCCATGTGTGCATGAATTGTGTGAGGAAAGAAAAATAATAATTCTTCAGATTTTCGCTTCTGAAAATTCCCTCTGTTTAAAAGACTCCTGACTGTGTGAGACTTCGGGCAAAGTTCTGTGTCAGTACATGGAAAATGGATTGCACAAAAATATTAAGCTGACAGGAAGTTAATTTCTCTTCTGATTGCAATATCTTTTGTCTTTCAAAGTGCTTATATATCATTTTCCAAATTCACATTCCAGTATTTCACAGAAACCAGTGCACAGAAATTTCTCATGAGATATTATCTGACAGGGCACCGAAATTTCTCAGGGATATTATCTGACCTGGACAGAGCATAAACCATCTGGTGACATTGTCCAATTGCTGTTGATTCATATCACCACCGCTAAAGCATTTCTCCTGCTCCCATGATCTACTCTTAAGTTTCACACCCCCCCCCCCCCCGCCCCAACCTGTACAATCTACCTCCCCTCCACCCCCACCACCTCAACTCTCCAGTTTCCACTCCCTAACCCAAACTACACACCCTAACCCCACCTCCCCCACTCTCCAGTTTCCACCTCCCTCCCAACCTGTACGCCCTACTCCCACCTCTCCAGTTTCAACCCCCCCCCCACCCCCCCAACTCTCACGGCTATGTCCTTCACTCCTGTCCATTGTAACAAAATCAAGAATAAACGATGCCAGATTCTGTACCAAGTGCATTGACTACAATTCTTTCATTTCAGCAGTCTGTCTGCTGGAGATCTCTCTCTCTCTCTCTCTCTCTCTCTCTCTCTCTCTCTCCTGACATCCATCCAAGCGCCTTAAAATTACGTTTGTTGATGTAATATCCAGAATCTTTCTTAAAAAAAATTAATGGAAAACATTTACGTTTGGAGATATTGTAACAAACTGATTTAAACTTCAAATCATTTGACCTGAACTCTGATGTTCAAAACGTATGTAAAACAATTTATGATGGCTGAAACGTGGCCTGTATGTCCACATACCCACTTTCATGAGGGGCTATAATGATTCATATTCTCACACTCTTTTTTTCTGTCTCTAGAATTCACAAGTGGTATTGTTTAAAAAAATCAAGAATGTTCAACAGCTTTTAACAACACTACTATGACCTTCAACAACAGTCATAACAACAACAAAAACAATAACAATAATAATGATGATGATGATGATGATAATAATAATAATAATAATAATAATAATAATAATAACAGAAACAACAACAACATGATAACAAACGTAATTCATGTGGCACCAATATTGTTCTTCAATAATGATTCTGATGCATGGTGCAATTTAAAAGCACGTAATACTGATCAAACATACATATCTATGTTTACCAGCCACAGTGACACAGTCAACAGCATTCACAATGAACATCAACATACAACCGTCACAATGAGAAACAAACAACATAGATACAGGAACATACTATAAGCTTGTGTTTTTTTTCTGAAAACATGTGGACAATTCTACACATTGCATTTAAATACAGTTGACAAATTAGATACAGCTTTCCATATCCTCTGATTTTTTAATGTTAAACATCACCATGTAAAATGCACATTGCAAGTTTTGGAAAATTATAAGAATATGTAAAAACAATCAAACAAAAATGGTCCATGAAATGCATGCATTATTCTGATTTTTAAATTTCTATTTATCAAACGTTTTGTCCTTCTTCATATTTCACACAGCAGATGGACAGGTCTACCAGCTACTCTGAATCCAGGACCATCATTAAGGCCAAGCTGCAGAACAAGTGGAAGCAGCAGCATCCACACCACAACAGAGCAGACCCGTACTACCTGCTGACTCGTCGAGAGCAGGTAGCCATTTTCAGGCTCAGGACAGGCCACAACCGCCTGAAACACCACCTATACACGAAACTCCGTATCGGCGACACAGAGCAGTGCCCCTGCAGACCAGGCAGCCAGACAACAGAACATCTGCTGCAGTCCTGCCCGCTCCACCAAGCGCTCCGAGAGAAAACCTGGCCCGATCCAAACCCAGCGGCCCGGAAGCTCTACGGAGGACTGGAGGACCTGCGACGTACTGCCGCCTTCGTCGAGGAGATGGGGGAATCCATCTGATAAATGACGAACGAGACAACAACACATGCACACATTGTCTTGGGTCTTTTGGGAAGAAAAACTCTGGTGTCTAGGAAGGCCGCTAAATTTTCTCCTTGAAATGCAGCTGCAGGAATCATTTGTTGTTCCCCATATTGCCAGTGACAGAGCCCATTATGGACAAGTGACTGATGAAATAACTCTTTGCTAGAATCTTGTCAGTCCAACCCGACAGGTCATTCCACTTCCGTAAAACAAAAGTATGGAACGGCATTGAATGGGTAATTGCTGCAAGTAACTGCAAGCCAAACAGTTTTACACAGGTCTGTCTGTCATGTATTACTGTTATGGGAACCTGCCACAGAATGGCACCAGCTGCCCATCAACAATTCTAAAAGGCCCAAGGATGTTGTGGAGTCTGAAATTCTTGATGAAATTGCCCACATATCCCTGAAAAGGGTGAAGATATCATGTGCTCTCCTGGTAGTGCGTGTCACTTTGTCATCCAGTCTGAGGTATGTGATGAGAGTCACGAAGGAATTTCTGCTCACTGTTGCCCGATTTAGTCATTGGCAATACAGCCTGTCCCATGTCATGTCAGATGACATGAAGTTTTGCTTCATGGCACCAGAATGCAGCCAAGCAAACCATCAAAGCTGGTAAAATCACAAGTCTCGTCATGTTTGTCTTTGTACTCTTTTGCCTTCTATGTTGGTATAATAGTGTACAAGACCATGTCTGATGTGATGAATACTGAATTCAGACAAAGAATCACATGCTGTCTGACATCCTTGAAGGTGGTCCCAGGCAGTCAACTGCACTGCAGTGGACAATCTTCAGGTGAACGACCCCCTCATCCGCTGCCCATGTGGTCACATACACTCTATGCACAGATCAGCCCTATCAACTGTCTACATACCCGTAGACTGTCTCAGCCGGTTCAACTCCAGAATGCTCAAAGTGGTTTTCATTGACTTGACGGATGTTACAGACATTGTTACGCATCCATATGGTGTCAGCTTTTCATTGGCAACCTCTTGTAAATTGTCTGTTGCACTAGCTGATGGTTAAAAAAGTGTGGGTTTGTGACACCCTCAAAGTCTGAATTAGAGTGGCCAATTGCAAGATATAATTGGTACTTAACCTAGACAATAGAAAACAAGCAAAAACATTACCTCTATAGAGTTTGAGGAATATGTGACATCTCGAGTTAATCTAATAAAACTGGATTTTTTTGTAATATAAAAAATGGTCTGCTGGATACATTAAGTATGGTGATTGGTAAATATCATTTTGTATTTGGTGGTTATTCATCCCATCAGTCAATCAGTCTGATCATATTCCAATGGACACAATATCCGAGTGGTTAGAGCATTGCATTTACAGTATGAGGGTTCTGGTGTTGAGTCTTAGTCAAGGCACCTGGACACCCCTAAAACTGGAGAATGGCTGCCTCAATGGCAGGGTAAAATGGTTATACATGTAAATATCCACTCAGTCAAATAAGGTTAGGTCAGAGCTACAGTCCAGGATCACAGAAGACCATCTTTCATTCTGCATCAATTTGTATGTCCAGTCATTCAATAAATCTGACAGTCTAGCTGGCTAGTTACTTGATTCAATCACTGATCAACAGCTTTAATTAGTGTAAATGGTGTTGCCAAATCAAACTGGTCATACTGCTGCAAACAATGATCAGAATGATCTCCCATTATTCATGGAAAGAATATCCTCTCCCCTTTCCAGGCTTGCCATTTGCTTTTTTTCGCCACATGATTCATTAAAATGCAGGGTTTGTCAAAATGCTTTTCACCATTCAGCAAAATTTTGATGTCAACTTTTTTTCTTAATTAAGTTGGCTTTCCCACGAAGCACAAACATGCAGAAACAAGAAATATCAACTTCACAATAGAAATGTAGGATGCATGGTGTATGACCTGAATGAGGAAGGGCTTGGAAATGAAATGCTCTTTTCCATTGACCTCAGCTTGTAGAACTGAAAGTATGCAGCTGAAAGAGGATGCAGTATCTAATGCAATGAGTAATTTAAGGACATAAAATACAATGAAACTATAAACTACACAAGTTTCTTTCCCATATCTGGAAATAAAACAATTACCGTTGTTGGTGATGGTGTTGTTGTTTTTTTGTTTTTGGTTTTGGTTTTTTGTTGGTTGTTTTTGGTGGTGGTTGTTTCGTTTTTGTTTTGTTTTTTTGTTTTTGTTTTTCTTTAAACAACAACAAGTTAATTGAATGGATGGATAACAAAGCATGACTTGACAAACCGTGACTGACTGCGCAAGAAAAAAACAACAACACATAGGCAGCTACATCATGTCCAGGCAGCAATCTTCACAAGACAACAGGACGAGAGAAGGTGCAGTGTGGACACTGCATGGTCACCCGCTGACGGCGAATACCTGCGGTGAGGAATGCTACGATCGGGTCCATCAAAATCAAGTGTGGCCGAAATGCTGTCCTCGCCCTTGAAGCGGACGTTGGTGTGCACCTCTTCCCCATCGATATCAAGCACAATGGTGTGTGGGTCGTCCACACTGTGGTCACCATGTCCAGAGTTAATCAATTACTGCCATACTTCAGCACAGCAGCAATAGAAGCTGATAATATATACACATGGAACTGTACTGAGGTCTATGTTTTTCATCCCCTAAGTTAAACACAATCTGGAGAGAAGCTGGTATGCGTGCATGTGAGCGAGAGAGAGAGAAGGGGGTGAGTTGTGTCTATAATTATTATGCTTCACATTCTCTTTTCATGTCTACTATTTTTATGGCTAGATTTTAAATCCAGCTCAGTTGTCCTTTTTCACATTCTTTTCACATTCTGTTGATGCAGCCTGCAGTTTTGTTTTGAAACTGTTGGCATGTGCCAGCAATAATGTTCTTTCAACTATTTTTCCACAGGCAACCTTCTGGAGAAAACACAACCGGTTGGGTTCATTGGATGGCAGGTTCTAGGTGTAAACAACATGAGTTCCATGAAAACCTTCCACTGTGACATCAAGGAGTATTGGGATTTATACTCCATGTTCAACAAGCCCGTGGTTTAAAAAACGAAATGCAAATGGAAGTATTTTGAAGATGTGTCATTCAAAGAAAATCAGAACAGCCAAACTGGCTTAGCTAGGCTTCATGTTGGCTCCACCATTATATGTAACACATTAAACAATGTAAATGGAATTGTCACCACTGATATTCCACCGCAGTAAGGTATTTGTTTCATTTGCTTTTATCAAAACACATTTACCCAGATAATATCAGGGCTGTATATTTAACAAACAAATGAATCAATATACTAACACATGAACTGTTGTGATTAATTTACATACTGAAACTTATTTGTGAATCGACAAATATTAAATCTTGACAAAACATATGAGAGAAATAAGAAGATGAACTGCCTGATATTTTCTTATACTGATAGATCTCCTTTCCTTCCTTCACCCCTCATTTGTGCTATTTTACTGAAGCCCAAGGACAACTGTGCAGTATAAATGTATTGATGTGTTATTCTTCCCTGTAACAAGACCAGCGCAGCATCGACACAATAAAACCAGACAAACATCCAGCTCTGTGTGTGTGTGTGTGTCTGTGTGTGTCTGTGTGTGTGTGTCTGTGTGTGTGTGTGTGTGTGTGTGTGTGTGTGAGACAGACAGACAGACAGACAGTGCCAGTTTTGCTAATGAATACAACATCACGCATTATGTATGAGCGTGCATCGCCCGCAGCTGTTTCAGCTGTAAAACATTCCAGGTCTGAAGGGGTGTAGTGTCGACAATGTCCATGTCTGCATTTCACGCTAATCAACACCGTAAAAAAACAACAAACCATCTGCCACAACCTGAATCGACAGCCCCACCGCTCCCCTCTGGGGAATCTCAGTCCTCAGGTTCCACCTATGGCGTGGATTGGAAGGAAAGGCAGAAAAGAAGAGATCATGTTACAGGAGCCAAGTAGCAGGCAGAGCAATGTTCAGTGATCAATACTTCGTGTTCTCTTCTGGGACAAAGGCTGGGGGATGTACATATGCGTAGATATATGATCTTCTGCTGTATTTGTGTGCGTATATTATTATGATTTTCTGTTAATGTCTGTGCTTAAGCACTATACCCGGTGGTCTCTTCTGGGCCAGAAACTGGGGGTGGGGGGGGGGGGGTATATATGCGTAGATATCTAGTCTCCTGCTGTGTTTGTGTTTGCATGTATGATTTTCTGTTTATGTTTGTGCTTATTTCTAAGTACTGTACCCGGTGTTCTCTTCTTGGGCAAAGACTGAGGGGTGTATATATGCCCAGATATCTAATCTCCTGCTGTGTTTGTGTTTGCATGTATGATTTTCTGTGTATGTGCGTATTTATTTTTAAGTACTTTATACCCTGTGTTCTCTTCTGGGACAAAGACCGAGGGATGTATATGCGCATATGTCTGATCTCCTGCTGCGTTTGTGTTTGCATATATGATTTTCTGTTTTGGTTTGTACTTATTTTTTAAAGGTACTATACACCAATATTCCTTGTGACTAAGTACACTTGGTAACGAACATATTTCATTATATTCATTATACTTTATCAGTCGGCTTCCATAGCTGAATTTGATGCACTGGTGACTCAAACACAGGAGTGCATTGCTGGCCTAAAGGACTGGATGACTCTCAACAAGCTGCAATTAAATGATGATAAGACTGAATTGATGATAACCTGTCCAAAGAAGTTTCGTCAACATCCTTCCTTTCCTGACTCTGTTCTGATCAATAGCACACCTGTTTCACTTTCTCCCTCTGTTCGCAGTCTTGGTGTAATCCTGGACCAGTCTCTTTCCTTCCAACAGCACATTTCGAATATCTGTAAAGTTGCCTATTTGGAACTGCGTAGAATCAGCTCTATCCGCCACTATCTCTCAACCGATGCAACCAAGACACTTGTATGCTCTCTGGTTCTCTCAAGATTGGATTACTGCAACTCTCTTTTGGCCGGCCTTCCCAAATACCTGTTAGACAGACTCCAACGAATTCAGAATAACGCTGCCAGACTCATTTGCAGAGCTTCTAAATTTGACCATGTTTCTCCTCTCCTTCAGTCTCTCCACTGGTTGCCTGTTTCTGATCGAATAGACTATAAGCTATCCACTCTGACCTTTTCTGCAGTCAACGGATCTGGCCCCAAGTATCTTTCTGAACTCATCCATATCTATACCCCGTCTCGCCAGCTCCGTTCTTCCTCTGATACTCGACTTCTCAGGATACCTCACGTCAGAAGTAAGACCTATGGACACAGATCGTTTTCTTTTCAATCGCCAAAGACGTGGAACAAGCTCCCTGATAACCTCCGTCACTCTGATTCCCTCGCATCTTTTAAATCTCGTCTCAAAACTCACCTTTTCCCTCAGCAATAAGTTCAATTGTGGCAGGTCCACAACTACATGCATGTATATGAATGTGTATTGTGTGTGCGTGTGTTTATGTAAGTTTGTGCCTGCCTATGTGTGCGTATTTGTTAGGGTAGCTGTTAGATACACATGTATGTTAAAATGTATGTATGCAGTGTGTGTGTGTGTGTGCGTGCGTGCGTGTGTGTGTGCGCGTACGTGCGTGCGTGCGTGTGTGTGTGTGTGTGGTCACATTTTGGTGTGTGTATGTAACATAGATATAATGTTTTATG
>NC_134894.1:31364248-31379248 GCF_041734735.1 Babylonia areolata
ATCCTGCGAAAACACTCATTTTATTTCACCCCTCCTCTTGCCATCTTCCCCTCCCCCCTCTTTTTCTCTCTCATGTGTTCACACAATCACATCAGTCCCCTCTCACCCTCTCTTTCTCTATTGCCTGTGTATTGACACAGGCACACGCATGCAGTTCTACATGCCCAAAACACTCTACCTTTGATGAAAATATTATCCCAAACAGCCATTTATTTCACATATATTTTGCTACCTTTTGAAATCCTGTATGAATTATGTCACAATGGGAAAAAAAAAACAGTTTTGATTTGAATCATCACCAAACCTGTTTGCAATCAGATGAGAAATTTTGCCAAAGAGAACGGATAGAAATAGCCACACAAATGTGAATCTTTCGTCTACCTGTCTAACGTAACAGGCTGTTGAGTGGCAGTCCACCTCCTGGGTTTTGCTTCACTGATTCTTTCAATGTAAACAGGAGAGAAGTGTGCAACCTCGTGTTTTTCGTAGCTGTTGTTCTGCTGACATTCTCACCCGATGTGTGGGTGTGTCGGTGTGTGCGTGTGTGTGCCTGAGGAGAAAGAGAGAAATGAGTGGTTGGGCGGAGGAGGTGGGGGGCGGGGACGGGGGGGACAAAAGAGGTACGGGAACTTGGCCAACACTGAATGCTTAATCCCTGCCCGTCCCCACCCAAACGTGTTTTGTCACTGCTTCATAACACAACCTGCTTTGAAAAGGGTTGAAGAGCTCCATATCCGGACACAAAGTTTGCAACACAGACAGACAGGCAAACAGACATGCAGACAGACAGACTGACAGACAGTCATGCACACACACAGAAACTCACTGATCACCAGGTGGTTCCATGCCAGGCACCGTGGACCTGGGAGTTTCATTCTGAAACACACACACACACATACGATAGTCAGGTCAAGATCAGGGTCAGGTCAAGTCAGGGTCAGGAACTAACAGATGACAGGATATGGTTACATCATCGTGTCACGCTGGGGCAGTTTTTTGTAACACCGCTTTCAATTCTTATCAAAAGTATGCATAATGATTTGCTTCAGTCGGCACAGCATGCGCTATACAACAGCCTTCAATTCCGTGTCTTTCGACTTGAAATTGCATTGAATAGGGAGGGGGCAAGAAATACAAGAGGTTGGTGGTGGTGTTGGAGGGGGGAGGGAGGGCTGCGGTGAGGGGGCGGGGGGGGGGTGAGGGAAGTAGTTTGAAGGGGAAGGAGCAGCATGTTGAGGAGTATGTAGATGCATGTGAACCTCAGTGAATATATATATATATATATATATATATATGTGTGTGTGTGTGTGTGTGTGTGTGTGTGTGTGTGTGTGTTGTATGTGTCAATGAGTTTCTCACTAATGGAGTTGTCAAAAAACTTTCATAACAATTTATCATATATGAATGAAATCAAATTTACACAAAATGCTGGACTCAATCATTAAAAACCCCAACTGATATAAATGAAAAGTAAAGGCACTTTAGATCTCCAATGGCGAAATTAATTTTAAAAAATAATAATCACCATCAGCTTCCTTAAAACATAAGTAGTTGTAACCTGTCATTCACTTGGTCCACGTGAATCCAGACTGAGTTAAAAGTCCTCAAACACCACACCATGAGCGCCAGCACTTAACTCCTTGACTGCCAGGCACAAACAAGAGGAAAAAAGCAGAAAGTTGTGTTTAAAGTAATAAATCAATATCCAGAACAGTAAGCCCAAAACTTGGTAATGGTCTGGATATGTAAAACTGATATAATTTTATATCGTATGTATGAATTTAAACCCTTCCAGAGTTATTTCCCTTCTTTTGATGATGTCACACGTGATGTCACTGAAGCTGTGAATTCTACAGGCATGGCAGTCAAGGGGTTAATTAAAAATCTATGGCTCACGAAAATCATGGAATAGATGGAACACTGAAAGCGATATCACAAAAGCACACCAGGAAAGACCACAGAAGTAGAGGCAATCACTTCATGATGACAGATGAGAACGAATTAAAATCGTGTCAAAGGTTTCATATACGGCAGAAACAGGCTTGAACTCAGTGCTTCATTTCTGGGAGATGCAAACACCTGTGGTGTTGGTCGCAAAAGATAAACAGCATTCTTAAAGATGCATCACTGAAGTTGTGTTTTTTTTCATTTGAGCCCTGAATGCTCTTGCCTTTGGGTGAAAGCTCTGGGTAGTCCTTGTCATTCCTTGTTTTTCCTGGTCAAACTTTCTGCTTGTTGGTTGTATATGCCATATATCATCATCGTTCACATCATCATCTTATGAACAGTAGGCACAAGGTAATAATAATGGAAGATTAACACATGTTTACTGCTGTAACACGGTCTATTCCACTACTGCTCAATCTTTTGTCATTTGAAATGATAACAACCTGATATGAGCACAAGTGCTGCAAATCTGAAAAGTTATTCTAACCCATCCTTTGGGCAAATTAAGTGAGTCTACAGAGAGGCAGAAAGGAAAAATCATACCAAGTATGCACAGATGCACTAACTATGTATGCATTTGCATGGACACATGTGTTTGCAGCATCCTGCAAAAACGGAAAATAAATCTTACTATCATTATGATATTTGAGAAGGATGATGATTCTAGCAATGTTTTTAACATATGCACATGTAATTCAGAGTCTTTGATACTACTGGTAAACGGTGTTTAAATTCAGACAGAATAACAAAACGATCAATTGGAAATAGAGAGACAGACGTAAAAGATAAACACGATAGGCACAGACACAGAAAGACATACAGACACCCACCCACCCACCCACACACACACACACACACACACACACTTTAACAAGCTGACTAACTTAGACATAAAAAGTAAGTGAACAAAGCAAACGGCCAGCAGACTAAACACCATGAGGCAAGGGCTCACCTTGCATTCAAAGTGTTTCCAGCACACACACACACACACACACACACACACACACACACACACACACCTGCAGGTAGAAAATAATGCTTGTGCAGAAAAAAACAGTGGGAAAGATGACAACAATTTATGCTTTGATGCAAACAGAAAAGTTGAAAGAAGTACGATAACAGCAGAGCAGTGACTTCAACTCCAAGAGACTTATGAAAGGAAACCTTGATACTGTTTCAAACGAAAGCAACAGCAGCTGGTGCACAGAGTGTGAAAGGTAATCACAACATCATATCTATCTATCTCACTATCAAGCTAGCTAGTTATCTGTCTATCTAGTTAGTTCGTTCGTTTGGTGCTATATGAATAAAATGTGTATATATCCACATTTACATATAAATATATGTGTATGCAGCGCTGGGGAATTTCAATTTCTTTATTTAAAAAAAGAGCAATAGTGTACTTAACGAGTTCTAAACAGTAAGGTCAACACTCCATCTGAAAAGTAGAGAAGACACATCCACTGAGGCACAAAAACACAAACCATCCACACAAGCAGAACTGTGTGCAATGTGAGGTAATGATGGTGAAAAAAGTGAAAAGAGAAAGAAGCTCCAACTGAACGGAAAATTACTAGCCACACTGTCAACCATCCCCGATGTCACAAATAATCAGAGCAACTGCAACAGTTAAAATTATGTTGCATGATATGAATGTACATTCTTATTTCTTTACAGTTTTATTATTACCATTATTATTATTGAATACGAAATTGAAATTATTTAAACTTTTTTTTCTTAAACAGCACTGAATTACAAAACTAATCAAAACATTCCATCTTCAGAAACAAAAATCACAGTTCGGGTGAGAGATAAAACAGAGCTGGTGTCATTACATCTAATTCCGTCCATCCACTGACTGATGATGACAAAGGGGAACAATGAATTCTTTATACAGGAAACATGTACAGAACAGCACATAGAAAACCAGGACGGCACCAGTTCTCATAACTCTCAGCAGTTTGTGACACAGACATACACATCTTGCACTCCTCACCTCTCTTCTATATCTGAGACATCTCCTGAGTGTTACCACCTGTTTGTACCTTTCCTCTCTTTCCTGATCTTCTACACATCCTCGGAGCTGTGGGAGTAGCGGTTCCACAATGAGGGAATCAAATGGGTTTTTTTTTTCAAGAACAAAAAACAAAACAAGAAAACATTACTCCAGAAGAAAGGTTCAGGGTCACAAATGATAAAATTACACTTGAGGATAACAACACCAACATACGGCAAATGGAAATTATTAGGTTGTGACACTGGTGATATCAAACATATTTCATTTTTTAAGGAAATCCAGTCCAAAATCGGTTATACATAAACAGATGAATGATGAATTGGTGTAAGAATTATTTACCCTTTCAGGGGGAATGATACAAAACAAGTAGCGTATTTCTATAATCTAAACAACCAAAATTGCCATATCTTTTGAATTTTCATTTTTTCCAAGAATTAAGTGTTTCACATGGAATGTGCACACACACACACACACACACACACACACACACACACACACACACACACACACACTTTTTTCACACTTCACATGCACATACAACCTGTAATGCCACTTGCAAGAAAGTTTAAAAAAAAAAAAAAAAGCCATCAATTTCCTAACCATAAAAGATATTATACATTTTACAGTCCGACATCACTGGGCAATTTGACAAGTCACAATGAAGACACTTGACATGTAAAGTACACTACAGAAATACAATGAAACTCGCCTGAGACATACAGCTGACCTGATAGCTGCACAGAGTTAGCTCTGTCCTCCGTCTAACTGGTTTGGGTGCTTTACCATCATCCTGGATATGGATCAAAGACCGCCGTGAATGGGTCACACTGTATCACTTACCAATGACTATGAACAGAACGAGGAATCTTATCATTTGTAACTATTACTATTACGAACAAACCGAGCCAGGATCATATGCAAATTTTATCTGATGAATAAGGTGTAAAAGTGTGTCTGGAGCAATGACTAAAAAGTTTGAAGTTGTTTTGTAAGTGCCTGTCACAAACTGTCAGTGAATTATTGATATTTTTTCTGTCCATTTGAATAGTGTGTCTGACCAGACTATCCAGATGAACAGATATCTTTTTCAGATATTTTGCAGATATGAACATTTTTTTTAAACCTCATGATGTACAGTATTATTTGACTCTAATGACCATAAACAAGAGATAAAGTCTGTTACCATTTCCTCCCTTTTAGTTTGAGCTGTTAGTGGTCTGGATCCCTATGTCAAGGATGTAGATGCATTATTGATATCATTATCATTATTGATGCTATTATTGCTGTTACTACCCTTGATATTTTGTTTGTGTCTGGCAGAGTCGGGAGACATAACATTGTTTTTCCTGAAAACGTGAACTGTTCCAGCTGTGACAGTCACTGCCAACAGGGAAAAGGAAAAAAAAGTTTGAAACTGACTGACTCATTTTCCTTTGCATGACCCCACCCTCACCCTCACCATGCATCATTCCTGGAGATGAAATGTGGATACCTGAATGAAGGGATTAAAAAAACCCAAAAAAAACAGTTGCATATACACAAAAATTACATAAAAAATGGTACCCCCACCCTCACCCTCCAATGCAGCAGAGTTTGCAACCTCTAAGGTGGCTGCTGATGAACAAAATCATACCTTGTGGCACTCAAGGGGTTAAACAGGTGTTTTAAAAAACTTTTACAAGCATTTTTTTTCATAATTATTCACACAACAAACCCCCTCCTTCTCTCTTCAGTTCTCTCTCCTCTCCTTCTCTACAGCAATGTGGTGTTGTAAGTGTCAAATTATTATTCGTGTAATTGTGATTTGCAATATGCAAGCTTTATTAACGTAATTTTGGGTTTTCTTTTCTTTTCGAGGGCTGGATGAAAAAAGCAAAGCATTGTCTTGCTTACACTGTCACCCCCAGAAAATAAAATCTATTCAGTTCAATTCAATCCGTTCTCTCTCTCTCTTTGCAACCTAATATTGTTTCTGCTGTCGATTTTCCCTCCTATATTTTTGATTTTTTTATATTCTGAATATCAATAAATACAATGTTAATTCCCAAAATAACATGCAAGAACGTTGAATTAATACAGACACATAAAACAATTGACTGATGTCTTCAGAGGCAGTGGTATTGGTTCTCAGACGCCTCCTCCATTTTGGGGCGATGGTTGACAGCTGGAGTAAGTATCTCAGGGAACAAATCCAAGATGCTTTGAAATCCATATTTCCATGTAATGATAATGGAGCATTGACCTGCAGGCAACGCGTCCGCCTATGAAGCGAAAATATCTGAGCGCACTGTTTCAAACCCCACAGTCGCCAGTATTTTCTCCCCCTCTACTAGACCTTCAGTGATGGTTTGGATGTTAGTCATTTGGACGAGGTGATGAACTGAGGTCTAGTGTGTAGCATGCACTTTGCGTATGTAAAAGAACCCATGGCAACAAAAGAATTGTCCCTGGCAAAATTCTTTAGAAAAATTCAGTTCGATAGGAAAACAAATGCAAATGCAGACACCAGATTTTTTTTTCTTCTGTTCTTTATTTTTTTCTTTTTTTTACGGCTGACACTCTCACTGTAGTGACGTGCTCTCTTTGGTAAGAGCAACTCACAGAGATTTCACACAGAGAAATCCGTTGTGACAATAGAGTTATACAACACAATAAAACAAGATGTTTTAAAATATTTCCATAATGAATGAGCACACCTGTTAATGTGCTCTGAGAGAGAGAGTGTGTGTGTGTGTGTATGTGCGTGTGTGTTTGGCAGGGGGTGTATGTGTATGAGTATGCACATGTACATGCTCTTATATGTATATGTATGAAAAATCCTACTCTATCTGTGTTTGTGTGATTTCCGATTCATGCTTGCACCCTTGATTTACTATTGCCCTAAAATTTCCTTGTGACCCTGGTACACCTTGTAACAAAGACACATTCTATTCTACTAAATAATACTCAAATGCAAAATGGTGCTTGTATGTGTCTAATCTTGAACATTTCTAACCTTCAAAATAAGAAGACGACATCAATAATTCATACCAGGTGTTTTCGCTCCGGTATACATGATTCAGACCCTCAACACTAGCCAAGAAATTTTCGAAACATGTTGATTTAAGCAAGCAACCAACAGACCAACTGACTGGTGACCAAGGCTCATTAGAATCTATGGTATATGTTCCTCATTCACACACACACACGCGCGCGCGCACCAGAAAGCTTGTACATGGAGAAATTCAAGAAAAAATGGCCTTGACATTATCAGTTTCACCCCTCCATTGACCCCAATGTCTCCTCATTCCTTAACAGAAAAAGAGAGAGATAGGGAGGGTGTAGAGCCCGCTTTCGTGGTGGAATTTTCGTCGCTCGCAGAGCGAGATGTGGGTCATATGACGACATGGTCAGCCTAACACCGTAACTGGCTTCTCTGAGTTTGCACTGCTTTTGTTCGGACAACTTTTCGACAGAGTTTATAAATGGATCGGTTCGAATACGCAATAGCAGATACATGACAAGTAACACGCTCGAAGTGAACATGGATGGTTAAATGGGTGTAGTAACAAAACCAAATATATCTTCTAAACCTGCAAAAATAGTCATCGAAAATGTTCAAAATCCTTTCGTCAGAACAGCGATTTCCACGACGAAATTTTAGCCATTCGGTGACCTGTAAAAAAAAAAAAAAAAAAAAAAAAATGGAGATGCGCATGCACATGCAATTCTCGCGAAAAATTAACCGGGAACCCCGACGAAAATCCGACAAAAGCGGGCCTGCACACCCTCCCTATAATTATTCAGCGGATGACGAGGGAGGATTTAATTTTAAGGGTGTGGGGGTAGAGAGAGGAGTATGGCAGAAAAATAGAACAAAGAGGAAAGAACAATAGCAGCACTACCAATAGCAGCGACAATAAAAGGAACAGTACTGGAGTGACAGCAACAACAATCACAATAAAAACAAGAACAATGAATGGGGTTTTTTTCTATGAGATTAGCAAACATGTTAAAGATACTCAGTAGATTTGCAACACTATCTCTAGCACTTCCATTATCATGAGTGATAATCGTCACTACTTCTACTGCCACCACCTTAATGAACAAAACAAAGGAATGACAATGACAATTTTGGCCCATCTTTGACAATAATATGGCAATAAATGAGACGAGGATGTGCTGTTGGTGGATGCCAAATGCTGTTACAAGAAATATGTCTATCAGTTTATGCCGTTTGAGAACATGCATATTCATGAAAGCGATTGATTGAACAATTCAACCAATCACTGAGTAACTGCCCTCGACATCTTTTTCTGTTCTTCCTGCAACCACAAAAATTCATGAGTGTTACTTTAAGCTAAACACTGAACTCCCCAAAACAAAATTCCCATCAAAACTGTAATGTACTGATCAATCTATCTGTCTGTTACTGTTAGTTGCTTGACAAATGCTTTTTTGGTGGTGGTGTTCTTTGCTTTTGCTTTTGTTGTTGTTGCTGCTGCTGTTGTTCAGTTCAGTTCAGTTACTCAAGGAGGCGTCAATGCATTCGGACAAATCCATATACGCTACATCACATCTGCTAAGCAGATGTCCGACCGACAGCGTCATACAGACCACAGTTGGCTGTCCCTGGTAGAATTCAAATTGTTGTGGTTTGCTCTCTCTGAAAGTTTCCACCACCAATCCCAGCATTTTAAAGATACTTTTTTTACTGTATGATATAAGTGGGGGGAAAAAACAACAACAGTGATGTAAAGTCGATCTAAAATGACGTTACCTGCACTTGTTTCCCTCGACTTCAACATTGTTTTTCTTTGTTTCCACACGCATGCACGCACGCACGCACACACACACACACACACACACACACACACACACACACACACTATCACAACTGTCTACATTAATCTGGAACTCATCTCTCTTTGAAGCTTATAAATACACACTGTATATACAGAAAAAGAGAAAAAGAGAAAGACAGACAGAGAACAACATGATAACGGAGAAAAACAAAAGCAGGTAAAATTAATGACAACAAGACCACATTGTGTATGACTTTACAAAAATATTTTACATCAGAGAAAAGAATATATATATATATATATATATATATATATATATATATATATATATATGAAAAGAAAAAAAACAAAGAAAAAAACGAAAAAAAAAAAAAACAAAACAAAAAAAACAGCAAAGGTTTGGGGTTGAAAGGAGGATTCGAATTAATCCTTTAAAGAAAGCAAATGGGGTCTCTTTGATTTCTCTCAGTGGGAGAGAACTTAAGGCTTGATCAGCACATTGTGTTTATGCAAAGATCTGGCATCTGTTCCCTTTATATTTAAAACAGAGATATGGTGTTGCACATATATGGATCAGTCCAGACCGCTGAGAGACTTGTCTGCGTACGTGTACACCTGTGCAGATTCATCCCCTGCAGATCCATCAGATATCAGTTAATCACAGTAATACACCGTCCAAAACAAGTGACCTAGAAACACACCGTTTTCAGGATTCAATGGTGCTCTTACCCTCAGCAGGAGAAAGATATATCCAATGACATGCCAAAGTTGTCCGTCCTCGAAGGATGACACTAAGAACTTGATGCCAATGAGGCAATGCATGAAAAATATTGTTGTTTTTTCCTTCTGTTTGCTTTAAGCTTTAGTAACAAATATACCAAACAAATAAATGTTCTTAGTCCCTTTCGCTTTAGGATCCAAGGCCGAGTTAACTGCACGGGGCAATCTTTGCAGCGCTAAGTGTATGGAGTTCACCGTGGAGTTGGGAACATTCTTACCGATAAGCAAACTCAGCGCTGTCATGTTCGCTCCTGCAACCCACCCAAACTGATGCAACGGAGTTTAAACTGTGAATGCTCTGTCGTAACCCAAGAAATGGTGTGAATGGCTACCTTTTCGTGTATCGACAAAGAGATGCTGTCCACGATCGGCTCAGCATATTTTCATGGAACAGCATGATGTTGGGTGGAAAACAAGTGCATGTTGTCATGTTTTTATGCCATCATTTGCACAAAATATACTGACACATTTCAGGTGGTATTATTTATTTATTTAGTTATTATTATCATTATTATTATTATTATTATTATTATTATCTTATAGTTCTCTTATTTCTGAAAATGAAACGTGAGTATATTAGGAGGAAGGAAGCCATCTGTTTTAGAATCTGGGACAGGTGTTGCTAGCATGAAGGGGATGCCAAGATTGCCTTGTGGCTGGAAGAGATGCAACACACACACACACACACACACACACACACACACCGTACCACACACCCATCCCCCACCGAACACACACACACACACACACACACACATATATATATATATATATATATCTTTTTTTTTTTTTTACAAGAATATCTTCAGGACTGGACAAAAACCTTAGGGCGACAATATGCAGTGAGGGCTGCAGGTATTGTCGCCGGCGACAATCCATGCAGGGACGACAATACGTGCCGCAACACACCTCACATGCAATGGAAAATTCTTTCCTAAATCTTGTGTACGAAGTATCTTTTTTTTCCCCTTATTTTCTCACGGTAAATACAATCCCACCTCTCATGTAAATGATACGTGCGTCACCGACATTTTGCTTGAATAGGGGCAAGGACAAGAAAGGTGACATGACATTTGTCCCAACACAATATCACCTTGCCCGCACTTTATATGCACGATCGCCCATGGTTTTTTTTACATGCAACTTGGCATTGACAAACCCCCTTGTACCCTTGCCTCCTCCCCCCCTCCACCCCCGACCCCCCGCCTTCTTCCTCTGAGCTTAGACTCAAATTGTATGCAAATTTGACAAGGAATTCAGTATGTGTGTGTGTGTGTGTGTGTGTGTGTTCATGAGCTTGCTCGCGTGCAAGTGGCGAGGGCATGAAATACATGCCCCCCACAACCCCTGCGCCCCCCTCCCCCCCCCCCCCCCCCCCCCTCGCACCCCCCACAGAAAAAGAATTCATCTTTGCCTCATTGCAATGTTGCTCTGAATGGTAACTCGCCTTCATTAGCGAGAACCTCACCACTCTTGCTGCAAGGTGGAACTGATAAAGAAATGCAGCTATTAAAAGTTGGATTGTATTGTGAGAACCTTGCCTAAATTTATAGCACGAAAGACTGAACGCCAGGCTGATGTTTCTGTCCAGATGTGAGAACTGCCAACCGAGAAAATCGAAAAAGAACAAAGCTAGGTGTTGTTATGAAACCCATTTCAACATCACATTTTCATTCCTGTGAACCCTCATTACCATGCACACACACACACACACACACACACACACACACACACACACACACACACACACAGAATCAGTTTCAGTATCAGTCGCTCAAGGAAGCGTCACTGCGTTCGGACAAATCCATATACGCTACACCACATCTGCCAAGCAGATGCCTGAGAGAAAAAAAAGAAGAAGATGATGATGATGAAGTGTTTGTGACACATACTGCCCACTTTCTGCACACACAGAGAGAGAGAGAGAGAGAGAGAGAGAGAGAGAGAGAGACAGACAGACAGGCAGACAGAGACAGAGACAGAGACAGAGAGAAACAGAGCTTTGAAATCATTCTGAGTTTGTTTTTTGCAAGCATCTATTCTACCATTCGATGTCAATCGCTCTATGACATATGAACTGTAAAACTATAACATACACTATTCTATTTGGTTTTTAAAGAAACAATTAAGAAACAAAAGCATGCTACCAGGTGTGTGTTTTTTTATTTAATAATAAAAACAATGTAATTTTAATTCTTAATATATGAAAGTACGATTTCCGCCCCCATTTTATGAAGCAGGTTCTCTTAAGGAGCCAGAAACTTAATCTATTATCTCGGTAACAAACAACAACAACAAATCAACAACAAACAAACAAAACAATGGGCATAAACATGAGCGTCAGACGCAGGAAAGCAAACAATGCAAGTGTGTCAGTACTCACTGGAAAGAGCCAGAGGATGAGAAACACCAACGAGATGAATGCTACGGCGATGCCCACGCCCAAGGCCACCGCCAGCCAACTCATGATGCCGACTGCCGCGACACTGCCGAGCTACTGCTGTTGTCGCGGCGGTGTAAAGTTCTGGAGTTGCGAGGACGGAAGGACGGGGCGTGGAAGGAACTGACGTGTCGCTGTGGAACGGCGCCAGCTCACAATTCTGCCAATCAGACACCTGTCTTTATCGGCAGTTTGTGCTGGCAAGGTATGAGGCAGGCTTCTGGCTGTCACTGTACTGCACGCACGTGTGTGTGTGTGTGTGTGTGTGTGACGTGACTTGCCTTTCAGTTATATACAGCTTGGAACAAGCTTTTGTAGACACTTTTGTTGTGGTGGTGGTAATTTTCGATCAGAAGTAACACGGCACAGCTGATACGGCCTTAAATTATATGCACTCTGTAAATGACAGAAGGTTAAGTCAGTTTTTCTCCTTTTCTCCTGAGAAAATGGCCAACGATTTGACCCTGGGCGTCAAATGGAAGAAGAAAACCACCAAAGCGTGTCGACGGAGAAATAGTACCGCAGCAACGCTGTTGAAAATAATTCACTCATAAAACGGATGACACACTCGATGAGATATATGTATATCTCACTTCACAAGTGCAAGGAAATGTCAAATTATATGCAAACTGCCATGCATCGCTTGTAATTCTTTTGACCACTCCGCGTTAGAGAAACACTGTCCTCTACCTTCTCCACCGAGCAATTCAACTGTCCGTGATCTCCTCCTCCAAATTTAATACTCACAGGCACGTGAATAGACCTCATTTTTTTTCTACGAAAGCATACGCACCCGAAACTTAAAGCACCTTTTTTTCTTCTTTTTTTCAAGTGTTTGTTTTGGGGTTGTTGTTGTTGTTTGATTGAGCAAAACCAACATAATTAATAAGCCGCAAGACGTCTTGGCCTCCGCTTTACCACTCCCTCGCAACCCCCCTCCCTCCTTATACGAGCCCGGCATCCCCCTCCTCCGTCCAGTCAACATGCGCAACAGTTGTTATTTGGTACAAGAGAAAATTGTGTGGAATCACTGACTCACTCATTTCGTGGTTCACCGAATAAACAGACAAAGCAAGCTAACAAAAAACAAAAACAAAAATGTCTTGTTACGCCAATGTTAAAAAAGCGGAAGGAAATTTGTGTGGTGTTGTTCACTGGCTCACTCGTGATAGTCCTTGCACAACACACATATTTCACACACAGACACACGCACACACACACACACACACACACACACACACACACACACACACACACACACACACACACTGACACACACACCACAACACAACACAAAGTCGCGCAAGAATGCGCCGCCAAACCACTGACTGCGCACATTCCATTCAGACTGAAACACATTCGACTATTGGTATGCACGCTGACAAAATGCTAAACCCACTCATCACAAAGCAGTTAATAGATAGATAGATAGATAGATAGATAGATAGATAGATAGATAGATAGATAGATAGATAGATAGATAGACTAACTGATTGATTAATTAATTAATCAATTAATTAATTAATTATGCATGATTGTCCTGTCCAACTACATGACCACCAAAACATCAGAACATCTGCTGTCCCGACTATCTGGGCTAGAATTTGATCATAGTTCGACCCTGTGTCTTGCCCGATTAAGTTACAACCCCTGTCTCTCGGCCAAAAGAGCTTTCGGACAGTGGACGTTTGCGGATGATTCCCAAAGGCCCACTAGCCCACTAGCCCACAAGGCTGAAGACCTAGTGCAAATCTTGCCCCCTGCAGTTTGAAAGTCACAGCTAGTCCTTCACAAAAGACTAAGTTGAAAATGAATTTCCATTGCAGCAGAGAAGCCAGTCACAAAGCTCCCACTTTGCTGTTGGCCAAACTGTAAGCTTATGTCAATAATAATAATAATAATCGGATAACAAAGGACAGTTACATAGCGCGTTTCTCTAGAAATATTGCTCAAAGCGCTTTATATTTCGTCAAGTTACCCGCTCCCCGCCTCGTACCCCCTCAATACACCACAATAAAGCATGCATTTAAAACCAGATCATACCAAGACCCGGCAGCACTAAAAAGGCAGAACGAACTGAATGTGTGAAGTTCGAATGTTCACCGGCTCCAAGGGGGTCAGAGAGGTAGCGAGCAGCAGAGCTTGAGAGGGCAGTAGACATCAGAGAAGAAAGCTTGCATTCAATTCTTTTCAGTTTAAACTGGTAGCCAGTGAAGAGCCGGAGTGGAAGAGAGGTGTTCAAATTTGGATCGTCTGAAAATAAAATCGAGCAGCACTGTTCTAAACTCCTTTAAGTTTAACAAGTGAAGAATTTTGGAATGGCGGCAAGTACAGAGTTGCAGTAATCAATCATGAAAAAACAACAACAACAAAAGAATAGACTAATGTTCTGGTTGCTTCCACTGATGGACAGGTAAAGGCGAATAGAACTAATTCTCCGCAACTCAAGATAAGCTATTTGCAAATGACTGTTTGAATTATGTTGCTGAAATGACAGACTGTGGTCAAGACTGACACCGAGGCGACGCGGCAATGATTAGGACGGAGACAGTGTTGTTTACCGGAATAGAATGAGGGAGAGACGGGTAGTTTCATATATTTCTTGGGGCAAGCAAGCAGCATTTCAGTCTTCTCACCATTTGGCTGCAGTTTGTTGAAGGTAATCCAAGACCCCGAGTCTGTTATATACCTTTGCACTGATGTGTGTCATCAGTTTAAGAGTTTCAGCAATGGAAGCCGATTGATAGTTGACGGTGTCGGCGTCAGCGAAGCTCTCGTGCGAGACATAGTGACTGTTTATTACATCAGACAGTGGGGTAGCATTTTAAATAAACAGAATAGGGCCAAGGGCTAGTCCCCGTGTGGGATACCATATGATAACATATATACCCTATGTCAGTCTCTGATATAAGCCGAGCGTTGGGCCTAAAAATGATGAATAAACAAACACACACAAGTGAACAAACTGAACAAACAAATGGATGAAAGAAAGAAAGAAAAAAAAAAGAAAGAATGAATGAATAAACATTATT